>NC_054545.1:874686-1034686 GCF_017654505.1 Polyodon spathula
CTGTAGAGATCCGCACTCGGCAGAGCAAAATAACAATTTTTTTTTGGTTTATGGTATAAGAGGCATGTTTACTATTTATATCTTACCCTGAATTGTGAGCATGGGTAAGAGAAGAGATGAACCTTTCCGAAATCATCTCCAGTAACCAACAGTTTCTTATCATGAGATCTGCAGACGCCGTTGATATCAGTTCCATCTGAACCCTCAGGCCACAGTCCTGTAGCAAGAGATATTCATTACAGACACTGAGAAAGACGTCAAAACATTTGAATTTACTCAGCTTCTTTTAGTATTTCTTAATGCTGCATAGCCCATATGTCTTCACACAGGTTAGTAATCTAACCTAAAGTGTGGTAAATTTACTACCATGTTTCAACAAGCAAAGTCTAACACACTTCTTTTCTTTAATAAAACATTAAGCAATGCTGATATTATGTGCTCATGGGAGCTCACTGTGGTATATACGTTTCCAATCTTAATTTAAGAACTGTAATAAAATCAACTAAACAAAGTGTGCAAGGAGACTGCTGGAAATACTGCAGCCTCACTTACCAAATACCTGGAAATACTGCAGCCTCACTTACCAAATACCTGGAAATACTGCAGCCTCACTTACCAAATACCTGGAAATACTGCAGCCTCACTTACCAAATACCTGGAAATACTGCAGCCTCACTTACCAAATACCTGGAAATACTGCAGCCTCACTTACCAAATACCTGGAAATACTGCAGCCTCACTTACCAAATACCTGGAAATACTGCAGCCTCACTTACCAAATACCTGGAAATACTGCAGCCTCACTTACCAAATACCTGGAAATACTGCAGCCTCACTTACCAAATACCTGGAAATACTGCAGCCTCACTTACCAAATACCTGGAAATACTGCAGCCTCACTTACCAAATACCTGGAAATACTGCAGCCTCACTTACCAGAATACCTGGAAATACTGCAGCCTCACTTACCAAATACCTGGAAATACTGCAGCCTCACTTACCAAATACCTGGAAATACTGCAGCCTCACTTACCAAATACCTGGAAATACTGCAGCTTCACTTACCAAATACCTGGAAATACTGCAGCTTCACTTACCAAATACCTGGAAATACTGCAGCTTCACTTACCAAATACCTGGAAATACTGCAGCCTCACTTACCAAATACCTGGAAATACTGCAGCCTCACTTACCAAATACCTGGAAATACTGCAGCCTCACTTACCAAATACCTGGAAATACTGCAGCCTCACTTACCAAATACCTGGAAATACTGCAGCCTCACTTACCAAATACCTGGAAATACTGCAGCCTCACTTACCAAATACCTGGAAATACTGCAGCCTCACTTACCAAATACCTGGAAATACTGCAGCCTCACTTACCAAATACCTGGAAATACTGCAGCCTCACTTACCAAATACCTGGAAATACTGCAGCCTCACTTACCAAATACCTGGAAATACTGCAGCCTCACTTACCAAATACCTGGAAATACTGCAGCCTCACTTACCAAATACCTGGAAATACTGCAGCCTCACTTACCAAATACCTGGAAATACTGCAGCCTCACTTACCAAATACCTGGAAATACTGCAGCCTCACTTACCAAATACCTGGAAATACTGCAGCCTCACTTACCAAATACCTGGAAATACTGCAGCCTCACTTACCAAATACCTGGAAATACTGCAGCCTCACTTACCAAATACCTGGAAATACTGCAGCCTCACTTACCAAATACCTGGAAATACTGCAGCCTCACTTACCAAATACCTGGAAATACTGCAGCCTCACTTACCAAATACCTGGAAATACTGCAGCCTCACTTACCAAATACCTGGAAATACTGCAGCCTCACTTACCAAATACCTGGAAATACTGCAGCCTCACTTACCAAATACCTGGAAATACTGCAGCCTCACTTACCAAATACCTGGAATCCTAGAGTGCAGGTACAGGAGGCCCATTCGATATCTCGGGTTGCTTCCACACTGACTACCTGCTTGCATGCAGATGGGACCCCTGTGCAGCAACAAGGTGCAACAGCATTAATTACATTCAGTTCTCAGTGGCTTCAGTTGGCTAGCTGTTAAGTGTACAAAAACTGCACTTGTAAGTGATTCTGCTCCTATGAAAAATATTTGTATTTCAACTATATTGGCAACTGTTTGTACAGAAATCAATGTGTTTTGCTTTTCCACACACATTCCATGCATTTTTTGCCTAGAGAAGAATGAGTAATCATTACACAGGAAATGATTCCTTTTTTTATATATATACATCATTTTAATTTATTAAAGCAAAATACATAAATGGGTTCATTAGTTCAACACTTGATTGTCACTTACAGTACAAGATCTCATAGTCTCCTGAATTAGACATCAGATACTGGGAGTCAACGGACCAGTCCAGGTGAGTAATGAAACTGGAATGACCCTGAAATATAAAGGACAGGAACAGATGCAATACTTCATAGATAGAGCGAGACTCAACAAGTCCTTACTCGCCTGCAGCTTTCCGAGTGTGCCATGGAGTGTGCATGTCACTAGAGACTACTCTGAAACACTGCAGACACAAACCTCATGCCTGGCGAGGTCTGCTTTCATCTCTCATTGTCTAGGATGGGTTTAGTTGGGACTAATTAGAATTAGTGCTGAAGATCAGAAATGTACAGCTAGTAGCATAAGCTTGTTGAAATACTTCAATCAACATGACACTGGGAATGGCAGATCCAGTATATGAGGAAACTAGCAGTATAATAATAAAAATAATAATAATAATAATAATAATAATAATAATAATAATAATATAATAATAATAATAATAATAATAATACGTGGTGTTAAATGTATTTTCAATTATCACAAAGTTGAAAACCTTACTGAGCACTTCCCAACTCTGCTGTATTTTCTGCCGCTGTCGCTCACTCCGTAGATATAAATGTAATTGTCATGAGATCCAATGGCCAAGAAGTGACCATCTGCAAACAGAGACAGAAGTGAAAGTGAAAGAAAGCCCCACAGGGCCAGACTGATCCCAGTTAAACATTTACCTGCCATCTAAAGTGGAGGGGATGTTAAAGGATTCTCTGAAATGACAGTGTTCTAGCAGAAATAGCCAAGTGCGATTGAATTGCTACATTCATTATAAAGTAATATGAGAAGACACTGATTAAAACATTCTTCAGGGTTTGCAGAGATCAGGCTGGGGTAACCCCAGGCCTGGACAGCCCTTCTACACCAGGGTCACCGGTCTAGTGAAGCAGATAACAGCTTTAGCACCGGGACGAAGGATTCATTGGTTCAAAGAAACAATCGAGAGCATGGCCTGCACTGGATTCCATTTCTATTATAGCAGCACCACAGCCATGAACTGATCAGGAGGGGCCAGAGCTCCCCATCCAGGTCCTGGGGCACCCCCTGTGTCTGCTGGTTTCATTCTAACTGAGTTCTCAGTTACTTTACTGAATTATTCATTAGTTTAATTAGACCTATTTAATTGTTTTCAGCTTTTAAACAGTTGGATTTTTCATGTTAGCTATACAATTGTATAAGTAACTTGAAATCAGCAAATTTTTAGGGACCGAGAACAATTAAAAAGGTCTAATTAAGCACATTATTAGCTCAATTAAGGGTTGAATTTACTAAGTTTCTTTTAGATTGGGAAACCCTGTGTTAGAACATCATACAGGCTGTATGAGAGAGGACAGCGGTCTTCAGGTAAACCCCAAACTCAAATGTGACGGTGAGTTTCCTGCCTCCTAACCTGGTGAATAGCGCATAACTGACAGCTGCTCACTGCCATCTGTGTGAACTGTGACCAAGTCCTTTGTCTCTGTGTCCAAAACTAGCCACCTGTGACAAAAACGTGGAGAGAGTTGAGAGGTAAGAGGATGTGCAGAAAACACCCCGGCAAGAGCAAAGCAACATGACAACCAGAAAAGCAAGTGCCTGGTGCAACTCAAGCATGCATTCACCCCTACTTTTGTATTTTTGTATATGAGTCCCTATACGGCACAAGAGTGTTCCCTGTGTATCTTTTACCGTGCTTGTAAAGGACCAGCAGGCAGTATCTGAGCTACAGATCTCTTACAGTGCCTGTAAAGGACCAGCAGGCAGTATCTTACTTACAGTGCTTGTAAAGGACCAGCAGGCAGTATCTGAGCTACAGATCTCTTACAGTGCCTGTAAAGGACCAGCAGGCAGTATCTGAGCTACAGATCTCTTACAGTGCTTGTAAAGGACCAGCAGGCAGTATCTGAGCTACAGATCTCTTACAGTGCTTGTAAAGGACCAGCAGGCAGTATCTGAGCTACAGATCTCTTACAGTGCTTGTAAAGGACCAGCAGGCAGTATCTGAGCTACAGATCTCTTACAGTGCTTGTAAAGGACCAGCAGGCAGTATCTGAGCTACAGATCTCTTACAGTGCTTGTAAAGGACCAGCAGGCAGTATCTGAGCTACAGATCTCTTACAGTGCTTGTAAAGGACCAGCAGGCAGTATCTGAGCTACAGATCTCTTACAGTGCTTGTAAAGGACCAGCAGGCAGTATCTGAGCTACAGATCTCTTACAGTGCTTGTAAAGGTTCAGCAGGCAGTATCTGAGCTACAGATCTCTTACAGTGCTTGTAAAGGACCAGCAGGCAGTATCTGAGCTACAGATCTCTTACAGTGCTTGTAAAGGACCAGCAGGCAGTATCTGAGCTACAGATCTCTTACAGTGCTTGTAAAGGACCAGCAGGCAGTATCTGAGCTACAGATCTCTTACAGTGCTTGTAAAGGACCAGCAGGCAGTATCTGAGCTACAGATCTCTTACAGTGCTTGTAAAGGACCAGCAGGCAGTATCTGAGCTACAGATCTCTTACAGTGCTTGTAAAGGACCAGCAGGCAGTATCTGAGCTACAGATCTCTTACAGTGCTTGTAAAGGACCAGCAGGCAGTATCTGAGCTACAGATCTCTTACAGTGCTTGTAAAGGACCAGCAGGCAGTATCTGAGCTACAGATCTCTTACAGTGCTTGTAAAGGACCAGCAGGCAGTATCTGAGCTACAGATCTCTTACAGTGCTTGTAAAGGACCAGCAGGCAGTATCTGAGCTACAGATCTCTTACAGTGCTTGTAAAGGACCAGCAGGCAGTATCTGAGCTACAGATCTCTTACAGTGCTTGTAAAGGACCAGCAGGCAGTATCTGAGCTACAGATCTCTTACAGTGCTTGTAAAGGACCAGCAGGCAGTATCTGAGCTACAGATCTCTTACAGTGCTTGTAAAGGACCAGCAGGCAGTATCTGAGCTACAGATCTCTTACAGTGCTTGTAAAGGACCAGCAGGCAGTATCTGAGCTACAGATCTCTTACAGTGCTTGTAAAGGACCAGCAGGCAGTATCTGAGCTACAGATCTCTTACAGTGCTTGTAAAGGACCAGCAGGCAGTACAGTCTGATCTGAGCTACAGATCTCTTACAGTGCTTGTAAAGGACCAGCAGCAGGCAGTATCTGAGCTACAGATCTCTTACAGTGCTTGTAAAGGACCAGCAGGCAGTATCTGAGGTAGTGAACTGGAGGTATCAGGAATAGAGAATTCCAAAGGGAAAAGTTTTAAGAAAACTCCCCTGACAGCTGGAGGAACTGAACTTTGATTTGATTCAACTATTCCTATATAAAAAGTAAATCCTAATAGGCTCTTCATTCAAACTTTCTTTTAACAATGGGTGTGAAAATGATCTAGTCCACACAACCCAAAGTGAGGTGCAGAGCCTAATAAAGTGACCAGGCAGCCTAAAGGAGCTTCTCAGAAGGGTCTTGAATACATTGTACACATTTCTACTATATATTATGTACGCTTTTCACAATTTTTTCATTACTCCAATTACGAATTTTCAAGACTATAAAAAACCCCAGAAATTTTTAGATTAAAATAATTCTAGTTTTCTGGCAATTCTAATTTATGATGAACTACACTTTCCATTAGAAATAATACATTTCCAGCATTCTACAGTGTGTGTATATCTGAGTGGCCAGTAGGTGTCCCCCTTGCCCTGGCTTTCTGTTCTGTCTAAGAAGAGAGAGGAAGGGAACACTGTGAGCTCATGCAGCATACCTCCCAGTCTGCGTTCCTATAGCGACAACGGCTCCAGAGGAATGGAAGCCACCTGACTGTGCTGCGTCCTGCAGAGAGCAAGGAGAGAAGGGTTACTACAGTGAATACCAGAGAGGGGGCAGGCCAAACACACAGGACTAGTCTGCAAGGAGAGAAGGGTTACTACAGTGAGCACTGGAGAGGGGGCAGGCCACACACACAGGACTAGTCTGCAAGGAGAGAAGGGTTACTACAGTGAATACCAGAGAGGGGGCAGGCCAAACACACAGGACTAGTCTGCAAGGAGAGAAGGGTTACTACAGTGAATACCAGAGAGGGGGCAGGCCAAACACACAGGACTAGTCTGCAAGGAGAGAAGGGTTACTACAGTGAGCTACTGGAGAGGGGGCAGGCCACACACACAGGACTAGTCTGCAAGGAGAGAAGGGTTACTACAGTGAATACCAGAGAGGGGGCAGGCCACACACACAGGACTAGTCTGCAAGAGAGAAGGGTTACTACAGTGAGCACTGGAGAGGGGGCAGGCCACATACACAGGACTAGTCTGCAAGGAGAGAAGGGTTACTACAGTGAATACCAGAGAGGGGGCAGGCCACACACACAGGACTAGTCTGCAAGGAGAGAAGGGTTACTACAGTGAATACCAGAGAGGGGGCAGGCCAAACACACAGGACTAGTCTGCAAGGAGAGAAGGGTTACTACAGTGAGCACTGGAGAGGGGGCAGGCCACATACACAGGACTAGTCTGCAAGGAGAGAAGGGTTACTACAGTGAGCACTGGAGAGGGGGCAGGCCACACACACAGGACTAGTCTGCAAGGAGAGAAGGGTTACTACAGTGAATACCAGAGAGGGGGCAGGCCACACACACAGGACTAGTCTGCAAGGAGAAGGGTTACTACAGTGAGCACTGGAGAGGGGGCAGGCAACACACACAGGACTAGTCTGCAAGGAGAAGGGTTACTACAGTGAGCACTGGAGAGGGGGCAGGCAACACACACAGGACTAGTCTGCAAGGAGAGAAGGGTTACTACAGTGAGCACTGGAGAGGGGGCAGGCAACATACACAGGACTAGTCTGCAAGGAGAGAAGGGTTACTACAGTGAGCACTGGAGAGGGGGCAGGCAACACACACAGGACTAGTCTGCAAGGAGAAGGGTTACTACAGTGAGCACTGGAGAGGGGGCAGGCAACATACACAGGACTAGTCTGCAAGGAGAGAAGGGTTACTACAGTGAGCACTGGAGAGGGGGCAGGCAACATACACAGGACTAGTCTGCAAGGAGAGAAGGGTTACTACAGTGAGCACTGGAGAGGGGGCAGGCAACATACACAGGACTAGTCTGCAAGGAGAGAAGGGTTACTACAGTGAGCACTGGAGAGGGGGCAGGCCACACACACAGGACTAGTCTGCAAGGAGAAGGGTTACTACAGTGAGCACTGGAGAGGGGGCAGGCAACATACACAGGACTAGTCTGCAAGGAGAAGGGTTACTACAGTGAGCACTGGAGAGGGGGCAGGCAACATACACAGGACTAGTCTGCAAGGAGAGAAGGGTTACTACAGTGAGCACTGGAGAGGGGGCAGGCAACACACACAGGACTAGTCTGCAAGGAGAGAAGGGTTACTACAGTGAGCACTGGAGAGGGGGCAGGCCACACACACAGGACTAGTCTGCAAGGAGAAGGGTTACTACAGTGAGCACTGGAGAGGGGGCAGGCCACACACACAGGACTAGTCTGCAAGGAGAGAAGGGTTACTACAGTGAGCACTGGAGAGGGGGCAGGCAACACACACAGGACTAGTCTGCAAGGAGAAGGGTTACTACAGTGAGCACTGGAGAGGGGGCAGGCCACACACACAGGACTAGTCTGCAAGGAGAGAAGGGTTACTACAGTGAGCACTGGAGAGGGGGCAGGCCACACACACAGGACTGGAGAGGGGGTAGGCAACATACACAGGACAGTCTGCAAGGAGAGAAGGGTTACTACAGTGAGCACTGGAGAGGGGGCAGGCCAAACACACAGGACTAGTCTGCAAGGAGAGAAGGGTTACTACAGTGAGCACTGGAGAGGGGGCAGGCCACACACACAGGACTAGTCTGCAAGGAGAGAAGGGTTACTACAGTGAGCACTGGAGAGGGGGCAGGCCACACACACAGGACTAGTCTGCATACACAACCCAACGAACCCTTCTGCTTATTAATACATTGATTTACTTAAAAATCAAACCTGCGGTACATTACTTGGGTTTCAGGTAAGGGTACTTTTGGGTTAGGGATAGTGTTGGGTTGGGTAGGATTAGCGTAGCGGTGTACCTCCATAGTCTTGCTCCAGACGGGGTGGTGAGAGGAGGAGTCCCAGAGCGTGACGTGCTTGTCGTGGCCACAAGTTAAGAACTGGGGTTTAGATGGATGCACTGCCAGGCCCCAGAGCTCGTCTGTGTGCCCCTGCAACAGCAATCACAGCAGATTAACAACACACTTTTATTTTGGTTTATTTTGATGATCATTTTTGGAGAATTACAGATTGCTACATGTTTTATTGATCTCATATACTTATTATTTATAAGTAGCCCCTTTTTACGGTTCTCTTTAAAAAAAATAGGGACTCGTATGCACTGATTGCGTCCGTCCGTCTGTCTGTCTGTCTGTCTGTCTGTCTGTCACACTGTACTTGGTCAACATAATGACCTGGATTTCAGAACCAATCTTCAACAAGCGTTTCTCATACAATCACCTACAATCCAATACTCTTAGTTTTACACAAATATTCTTTAACCTTATTATGTGATTGGGAGCACCCTGTCTGTGTGCATGCACTGGTTTGCATGTGTAAGATTGGGAGCACCCTGTCTGTGTGCATGCACTGGTTTGCATGTGTAAGATTGGGAGCACCCTGTCTGTGTGCATGCACTGGTTTGCATGTGTAAGATTGGGAGCACCCTGTCTGTGTGCATGCACTGGTTTGCATGTGTAAGATTGGGAGCACCCTGTCTGTGTGCATGCACTGGTTTGCATGTGTAAGATTGGGAGCACCCTGTCTGTGTGCATGCACTGGTTTGCATGTGTAAGATTGGGAGCACCCTGTCTGTGTGCATGCACTGGTTTGCATGTGTAAGATTGGGAGCACCCTGTCTGTGTGCATGCACTGGTTTGCATGTGTAAGATTGGGAGCACCCTGTCTGTGTGCATGCACTGGTTTGCATGTGTAAGATTATGAGCACCCTGTCTGTGTGCATGCACTGGTTTGCATGTGTAAGATTATGAGCACCCTGTCTGTGTGCATGCACTGGTTTGCATGTGTAAGATTATGAGCACCCTGTCTGTGTGCATGCACTGGTTTGCATGTGTAAGATTGGGAGCACCCTGTCTGTGTGCATGCACTGGTTTGCATGTGTAAGATTGGGAGCACCCTGTCTGTGTGCATGCACTGGTTTGCATGTGTAAGATTGGGAGCACCCTGTCTGTGTGCATGCACTGGTTTGCATGTGTAAGATTGGGAGCACCCTGTCTGTGTGCATGCACTGGTTTGCATGTGTAAGATTAGTCCACCCAGGGAGTTTTAAAGTCATAATGTCTTCTGAACTATAACTGCATTCAAGTCATTTCAGCTGGTGCAAGCCAGTTCCACTTTTCTAAATAAGCTTCCGTCAGTTAGTGCAGATCTGTTTACCTGGGTGATTGGGTTGAACTCCCCATACAAAGTGCCTTGAAGGACGTAGTTTCTGGTCGTGCCGATAAGAACACACTCTCCTTTACTTTCAGCCACTGTCCGGACAGGTCCGTATGGCTCAGGAATCTGTGAGGGGAGGGAAGAAAGGGGCACTTGGTTGAACAAGCGTGCAGAACTATACTAGGGCACTGAAATGTATCCATAGAAAGCTTGAGTAATCAAACAGGTCACCAGGTTTTAGGGTAGCAACTACTGGGTTCACGCCTGCGCTAAGCAGGCTGTATGGACTGCATGTACTGCACACAGCCAGCAGGGGGCTGCTCTGGAAGCACCAGCCTTTGGAAATGCTGTTTCATCTGAGTCCTATTTATGCCTGGTTATTTTTACACTGGAACTGAAATGGAGGGACTGACTGCTACACTACACAGGTTTATATAGAACAGTGGTTTGAATTCTAGAACCCTATTTAAGAATGTGCACATCAGGGTTCCGGTGGTTCTCCAGCCTCTCATAGGGCATTGTGGCAGTCTGCAAAGAGGTCTAGTCACAGAACCTTAAGGAAGCACTAAAGATACACTTAAATGTTTTTAATAGGTCAGTGTCTCACGTTAGCCAATCTGAGTGCTGGAATCCGATTATCTGATTAGATGCAAACCCTAACAGACTGTTTATTCCAGGAATATTGAATTGCAGCACATGCACAGCAATGTGTGCAGCGGTGTGGTTTCAGACCTCACGCACACACGGCAGCTCTCACCTCAACCTCCTGTATCTTCTGGTAGTTCCCATCCCAGGAGACCAGCTTTCTGTCTTTCCCACCGCCTGACACTAACGTGCCATTGCGTAACATGCAAAGTGCAAAAATGCCACCTTCATGTGCCCCTTGAATAGCACAGCTAATCCTATTAGTACCTGCAAGACAAACAGCAAAGGAGTCACAAAGAACGAAAGCCACGCTTCACCTGACAAGCTGTAACAGTGGAGGGGCCTCTTTTTAAACAGCACATCTAACAAGGCTGACTTGCATATGGACTGTGTATATAAACAGCATGAGCCTTTGTACCTGTTGTTTTTGCCATTTGTTTTCCTGTTTGCATTACTAAGGATGTGTTCAAATATTAAAACAATCAGACAAGCACTGCTTGAAATGTATTCAAATGACCATGTTCGTATTCATTCATATAACAGAATTTATAAATGACCATCGAAAAGTTATCATGCAAAAGAAACCAATGTATAAACGACGTCTGAAATAAACAGCACACATTCTGCTGTTTAATAGGTCATTTGATGAGGTCCCAGGTACCGAGAGATTCTTTTTCCTGTAATATAGTACTAATTATACTTCAGTTTTACAGCTAATTCAATATTCAAACACAGCTTGAAATGAACATTCGAATGTGGAAAGCCTGGGTTAGTCCCAGCACTAAATATTGTGAGATGAGGGTTTGAAAGACTTCTTTGCTCCCGCTCTGTAGACCAGGGCACAGCTCTGCATTACCTTTCCCCCACACCAGGATGTTCCCACTGGAGTCCCCTGTTATCGTATCCCCATTTTCCGAAAATGTCACACACAAGACGAACTTGGGCTTCTCTTGTTTCTGCAAGAAATAGAAACATTTACAGAAATGCATTTTCTACTACCTAGGGGCTTAAAAATAAACCCTAAATACAAAACCTCTCCAAGGCTTAAATGCATGGAAAAGAATGTGGGCTAGGTGGCGCTGTGGGTGAATTCACTAGCCTTTACCAGATGCATTTGAATCTAAATACTTGAGAATCAAGAAAACTTTTTTTCAAAACTACACATGGGCATAGTTATTTGTGCTGCATATTATCTTTCAATCTAGTTTTTAATAATGCAATATTTTTTCCCCCTTTATACCTCAAATAAGCCTTGCTTCTTAACTAAAGAGCCGCTTTCTAAGGTCCAGAAGTACAGGTGAGATTTTCCGCAGGTCACTATGATGTTGGTGTCTGTCGGGTGGAAATCTGCTGCAAACACAGCTTCATTGGAACACTGGAGACAAACAGAACAGAAGAGGAAGAAAGCAGAGAACACAATGAGATTTCAAACAGCTCACACTGAACATCAAACTGGAAAACTAATAGCATAACTGGAGAAAAAAAATGCAAATGCAGGACTTGCAATTCGATTTATTGTCATATAACGAAGTTAACAGAACAGAATTATGCTGCAGACTATGGAAGGGAAAGAGAACGCTTGCAGTTACAGTATCTCTTTCTGTTGCGCTAATTATAGATGGAATGAGAGTCTTGTGATGACAGCAAAGTCCCAGCTTCAGGCAACTGGGTCTCATGCATATTGCTAGGGATTAGGGATAGTTTTTCAGCCAATAAGGTTGTGAGCTGACAGGCCACCGACCTATTAGAATGCAGGTTAACATGTCATCCAATCAAAAAGCTCCCAGGAGTATCTACACTTATCTGCTGTCGCAGATCGTTTTCAGCAGTCACATTCTGTTTTAAGGCACAATGGAATACCTTGACTTCAGCGAGCCTCTCCTCTTTCTGCCAGTCCCACACAGAGAGAACATGATCATTGGAGTCGTCCACTGCACAGAGATTGCTGCCTCCGTTCTGCGAATCACACGCTTTATTCATTCATTTATTGATTTATTAAAGGTAACTTATTCAGAAGAAGTCCTCTGAGATGCAAGCACCTCCTTTGCAGGGACATCCAGAGACACAACTTCACATCACTGGCAAATCTGTTCATTTATGTCCATAATAAATTACAGTAAGAATATTTCTAAATTGGAGAGGGAACAGAAAATCAAAGGATGAGGAGACCCTTTTGGCTGCTGCACCCTTAACACTACTTTTGAGTTCTCATGAATACACTGAAATCAATTGATCAGTCGCTAATGAGATGACAGTTGAAGCTTCATTTCATGCATAGCAGAACAGAATCAACTTCGGTATTTATTCCTTATTTATTGATTGAGTTTTACTAGGAATACATATTTAAAAAATGAAAAAGCTGAGCTCACAGATTTTGAGAAGGCGATGCACGTCACTGCCCGGTCGAAGAAGCCCATTCCGAGCACGTGGAGCGTGTTCAGACTGACCGAGTCCCAGACTCGCACATGAGGGGACAGCTGCTGTGGAAGGTAGAGTCAGATCAAGGGTCACTGCAGTGTTTTAACATCTTTCTTATCAAGAGCCGTCGTCATACAACAGGATCTTCGTTGACTGACTGACCACATGAGCTGTCAGAGAAGAAACTGCGCTCTGTTCTGGAACGCTGTAAAAAGAAAACTAAACAGGGATCCTTCATAGGACTGATTTCCTTGAAGATTCACCACATTGTTTCCAAAGAATCACTTTCCTTGGTTGTAGCAACAGGGGGATGCAATACTTTTATGCTTCTGAGTTTTGTCAGAGGAAAGTAAAAAAAAAAAAGAAATCTCACTTTCGCATCTCATCATGTATAAATACAGAGCTGTATTTATAAAGCATCCGTGTGCCAGTAAAGGCAGAGGGCTGCGTTCATTGAATATGAACCGCGATGAATTAAACCAAGAGAACTGTGGCTTTATTAAATGGATTTGCAAAGCCCCTGGAACATCTAGGTGCACATTGTGATTGCATTGCTCTTTAAAACCTTCTAAATACATGACAGGAGGAAACTGTATTATATTAATGGCAGCCTCGTCACACTGCATTACACATCTCCCAGACTTGACGCCTTAGAGCAGATGTAAATGCTGAAATGCACTCAGCTTGCCCAAGCAAGTGTGACTGGTTTTCTACTCTATTCTTCATGTATTTTTCCAGGTTTTGGTTTATTTCCCTCTTGAATGAAGATTCACTTACTTTTCCATCAGGCGATGTTCCAGCAACCTGCCCTGTTGCTATGGTGATTTTATCAGGGTGGACTGCTAGGCTGTAAAAAAAGAAAGAAAGAAACACATGCCAATGACTAACCAAATTTTTTTTTTTTAAAAATCAAATCAAACACAAGCAAAGTGGTCTACTGGAAATCATGAAATAAACAAAAGCATGGAGCACCGAGCCAAAAGTAAGACCTTTAAGCTTTTATTATTCACTGTCTTTCTCATCCAGTCGTTTGCTTGTCACTGGACTGCTGTTCTGATGAGCTCTGGTACAATTGTCAGCGCTGTGAAAGCCTGTCTGTGCTGTGCTGCCAGGTTGTGGAACTCCATTCTATCTGTATCCCTGGGGCCAACAGGACTGCTCTCAGACAACAGCACTGCTCTCAGATAACAACACTACTCTCAAACAACAGCACTGCTCTCAGACAACAGAACTGCTCTCAGACGACAGCACTGCTCTCAGACAACAACGCTGCTCTCAGACGACAGCACTTCTCTCAGACAATCAGTGTTTTCCACGATCTAGAATAACGGGTTTCACTTTCACTTTATTTCAGGTGTAGCGGAGCTACTGCTGCTGCTGCTACTGTGAACTTTAACCTGCAAAATCAAAGTGATGTTTCGTGCTTCCCTTCTAATATCTCGCCCGCCTCTTCATCGATCAATCTGAATTGCACGAGATTTCAGGTTTGCGTATTAAGCGCCACAATACTGTTGCATTTAAAAAGTCATGAGGACAACTGACTAGGCTGTATTAAGAAAGAAAACACGTTTCAAATTGTGTCTGAGTGTGTCAAGGGTCTACACTCTACCCCCTTGGGGGCTCAATAGCTAAAAAAAAAAAAAGTACATCTCGAATCAGCTTTTTTGACAATTCAAACAGTAGGATTTTGCATTCTTACCACTTAACGTCATCGTTGTGTCCGGAGTAGTGTCTCTGAAGCTGCTCTTCTACATTGTACAGCACGACCACTGAAGCAATGAAGTACACAGTCTCACCGGTCGGCAGCAGGTACAGGTTTGAGCGGCAGTCCCGGCCTCTGTACCCATAGCTGCAAGTTTTGTCAAGGAGTTTAAACAATCTGGAGCTGTGCTGCTAGTCTTGATGTTATATCTGGAGCTGTGCTGCTAGTCTTGATGTTATATCTGGGGCTGTGCTGCTAGTCTTGATGTTATATCTGGGGCTGTGCTGCTAGTCTTGATGTTATATCTGGGGCTGTGCTGCTAGTCTTGATGTTATATCTGGGGCTGTGCTGCTAGTCTTGATGTTATATCTGGGGCTGTGCTGCTAGTCTTGATGTTATATCTGGGGCTGTGCTGCTAGGGCTGTGCTGCTAGTCTTGATGTTATATCTGGGGCTGTGCTGCTAGTCTTGATGTTATATCTGGGGCTGTGCTGCTAGTCTTGATGTTATATCTGGGGCTGTGCTGCTAGTCTTGATGTTATATCTAGGGCTGTGCTGCTAGTCTTGATGTTATATCTGGGGCTGTGCTGCTAGTCTTGATGTTATATCTGATGTTATATCTAGGGCTGTGCTGCTAGTCTTGATGTTATATCTGGGGCTGTGCTGCTAGTCTTGATGTTATATCTGGGGCTGTGCTGCTAGTCTTGATGTTATATCTGATGGGCTGTGCTGCTAGTCTTGATGTTATATCTTGATGGCTGTGCTGCTAGTCTTGATGTTATATCTGGGGCTGTGCTGCTAGTCTTGATGTTATATCTAGGGCTGTGCTGCTAGTCTTGATGTTATATCTTGGTTATATCTAGGGCTGTGCTGCTAGTCTTGATGTTATATCTGGGGCTGTGCTGCTAGTCTTGATGTCTGGGGCTGTGCTAGTCTTGATGTTATATCTGGGGCTGTGCTGCTAGTCTTGATGTTATATCTAGGGCTGTGCTGCTAGTCTTGATGTTATATATCTTGATGTTATATCTGGGGCTGTGCTGCTAGTCTTGATGTTATATCTGGGGCTGTGCTGCTAGTCTTGATGTTATATCTGGGGCTGTGCTGCTAGTCTTGATGTTATATCTGGGGCTGTGCTGCTAGTCTTGATGTTATATCTGGGGCTGTGCTGCTAGTCTTGATGTATATCTAGGGCTGTGCTGCTAGTCTTGATGTTATATCTGGGGCTGTGCTGCTAGTCTTGATGTTATATCTAGGGCTGTGCTGCTAGTCTTGATGTTATATCTGGGGCTGTGCTGCTAGTCTTGATGTTATATCTAGGGCTGTGCTGCTAGTCTTGATGTTATATCTGGGGCTGTGCTGCTAGTCTTGATGTTATATCTGGGGCTGTGCTGCTAGTCTTGATGTTATATCTGGGGCTGTGCTGCTAGTCTTGATGTTATATCTATCTGGGGCTGTGCTGCTAGTCTTGATGTTATATCTGGGGCTGTGCTGCTAGTCTTGATGTTATATCTGGGGCTGTGCTGCTAGTCTTGATGTTATATCTAGGGCTGTGCTGCTAGTCTTGATGTTATATCTGGGGCTGTGCTGCTAGTCTTGATGTTATATCTGGGGCTGTGCTGCTAGTCTTGATGTTATATCTGGGGCTGTGCTGCTAGCTTATGTTATATCTAGGGCTGTGCTGCTAGTCTTGATGTTATATCTGGGGCTGTGCTGGGCTGTGCTGCTAGTCTAGTTATATCTTGTGCTGCTAGTCTTGATGTTATATCTAGGGCTGTGCTGCTAGTCTTGATGTTATATCTGGGGCTGTGCTGCTAGTCTTGATGTTATATCTGCTGTGCTCTAGTCTTGATGTTATATCTAGGGCTGTGCTGCTAGTCTTGATGTTATATCTGGGGCTGTGCTGCTAGTCTTGATGTTATATCTAGGGCTGTGCTGCTAGTCTTGATGTTATATCTAGGGCTGTGCTGCTAGTCTTGATGTTATATCTGGGGCTGTGCTGCTAGTCTTGATGTTATATCTGGGGGTGCTGTGCTGGGGCTGTGCTGCTAGTCTTGATGTTATATCTGGGGCTGTGCTGCTAGTCTTGATGTTATATCTAGGGCTGTGCTGCTAGTCTTGATGTTATATCTGGGGCTGTGCTGCTAGCTTGATGTTATAGCTAGTCTTGATGTGATATCTGGGGCTGTGCTGCTAGTCTTGATGTTATATCTAGGGCTGTGCTGCTAGTCTTGATGTTATATCTAGGGCTGTGCTGCTAGTCTTGATGTTATATCTAGGGCTGTGCTGCTAGTCTACAACCCTTTTTATGTTTCATGCAGTTGAGCAGGTTAAACATCCAGGCTTGAAATGTTTGTGTCTCTGAAGAGGCTGCATGTCTCGGCTCAGGTGTTCAAACTTGATGCTTCAACCCTTTCATCCTCATATAGGGGAGGATAGAAAACCTCTCTTCTAGTCTTTATATGAGGACATATGGAAGACGCAAATGCATGACAGCCTCATATGAAACAGCATTGTGCTAATGCTTGGGTATAAAAACAAAAGGATACACCCAATCCAGTTTGAGCTTCTTGGCCGGCAGGTCTGCTTTAGCTTCCAGATTGTAGGATTCCACTTGATCTTTAGGCATGTACATGGTAACAGGACGCCCACGCAAAAACATTTTCACATACCCTTCCTCTAAAAAAGGACAAACAGCTTCAAAAGACAGTTCAGCTCCAACAATCAGCATGCAAGCAAGGGCAGCATTAGAGGTATAAATAACGGACAGTGCAAAAAGAAAAAAGGAGAAATGAAGGTTCAGTGAACACAAGAATACAGGTTTTAAAAGAATTTTATTAGGCGTTTTAAAAGTACAAGTCACAAATCATGCAACGACTAACAGAGCACGGTGAATAGAAAGCAGTTTGTCTCATTAGCTAGATCAACAGGTGTTAATAGATGAACCATGCTATTCAAAAGCAGACCGGACTGGAAACAAGCCAGAGAGGAAAAGTGTCAACGCTCAAGATGTTCAAGCCAGAACAGCAAACACAACGACAGTGATCACAACAGGAGACAGGAAAAAAAACAGACATACGGTAAAGGACAAAGAAAACACAAGTTTACAAAAACTTTCTGTAGTGTTAGAAACGTTAAAGGTTTGTGCCACTTAAACAACAAAATCAATCAGACGAGGCAGAAACTAGTAACATATCTGAAAGTACTGACTCGGGGATCTCAGAGGGCTTTTAAAACTAGGTGACCTTGACATATCAAGAGGGCTAATCAGGGTCTGGCTGGGGCTTTTGGGGAATGGCTGGGTGAAGGAGGGTGCCTTGCGGAATCCAAGCTGGGCAGGGGACCTTTCGGACGTGCTCCCTAATTCGGGGTCCACCGGCTTCGCTAGCACTCCAGTCAAACCAGTCCTGCTCTCAGAAGATCCAGTCCTTTTTGATGAATGACTCAGAAATATCTGCACGGTTACTAGGTAAAGTGGTAAGGTTGGCAAGAGGAAGGGGGTGTGGTTGGAGGGCAGAAGTGATACAGCAGTTACAAACAAACAAACACAAAACAAATAAAACCGAATGTATTTACCATTATTATTTACTATTTATTCATCATGTTTAAAGTGAGTGAATGTGACAGTAGGATTTTCCCTACTAGAAGTGGACTCTGTAGCTATCTGAAGGTTTGGTTATACTTCTCCCATTATTTGAACACCCCAACATCTTTAAACTGCTTTAACACTGACATTGTTTCCTGAGTTGCGAATCTGTGACTAGAGTATCGTTTTAAGAGGAGTGCAAGCACAGCAGCTGTTCATAGTTTGAGACAATTTCTATTAATACCTTGTTTTTTTTTTTACCACAGCCAAGTTGTATGTGTGCTTTTGCTTTGAGAAAACCAAAACATATCAAACGTATATGTTTTAAAACTCAGTGAAACGCATTTAGGAGGCTATCGGCTGGTCTGACAGCCCTGATCAGCACTTTTCCATCACAAGGTAAGTAAGTGTGGAGTTGTGATCAAGCCGTCGCTCTGTCTCTGAGACAGTCCGTTCTGAGGTTCATTCACTGGACCGTGTCCGGGACCTTGCACACGGCATCACAATACCAGGCTGCAAACAACGCTTGATTAATCACTGACCGAACCTGAGCACTACGTTCAGCATTCTATACATGAAGATACGATCACGCTGCAGTGCATCCATAACTAAACACTCAACCATTAGACTTAATACTGCAACACAGCTGCAAGATAAAGTGGGTAACGCTGCCTGCAGCAGCTAGTCTCGTCTAGTCTTGTCTAGTCTCGTCCAGTCTCGTCTAGTCTCGTCTAGTCTCCACTGTGCGCGCATACAGACAGGGAGGAGCCTGTAGTCACGTGCACACGAGAAGGAAAGAAGGCTTTGAAAGATCAACGCCTCCCTTGGAACTGGGTCTCTCAAGAGGTTTGTCCATTTGAATTACCTCGACTGTGATTTTTAAATCTCTCTTCCCATCCACGTCCCTAACTGGAACACTATCCATGTGTGCTGAAGGCTGTAGGCTAGTGCTGCACAATAACTAAACCACTATGGAACAGGAAGCTGGGTAACCCGGTATACTGCACCAAGATCTTATTTTTACAAGTACAATCATTACACAGCCCTAAGTAACACTGTTATAGAATGAAGCTCACTTTTAAATGTTAATATAAACAAGTCTTCTATCCTACAGTACTTCTAGCTGACAGCCTAGGGATGGGGGGGGGGGTCACAAAACTAGCATAAAGCCACACAGGATTAGGAATACAAGCTAATGCAAGACCAGTGGGGAGAATTACAGAGAGGCATGTTAGATATGCCTCTTCACACATTAGTGTTGGGGTCAGGGGTCAGGGGTCAGGGCAGGTTACTCCTACACACACACCCCTGTGTTTGTCAGAGCTCTCTGTGTCATGGAGACAGAAGAGTGTTCTCAATAAGCAGCTTTTTAATCAAGGAAACACTGACTATGCAGCAATTGTATTATTATTATTATTATTATTGCTATTATTATTATTATTATTATTATTATTATTATTATTATTATTATTATTATTAATAATAATAATAATAATAATAATAATAATAATAATAATAATAATAATAATAATAATAATAATAATAATAATAATAAATCAACAAAACCAATCTGCAATTCAGAGCTGAGTAGTGTTCCATCAAACTGGTTTAGACAGCTGCCATGTAGTAATTTATTTTTAACAAGCTCTGAAATAGTAAACGTGTTCTCTATTTTTTGCTCCAAGCCAGAGGAGAGAGTGTGGAGGGGTGGGGGTGGGGGGAGTAAGGCTGCGTGTCACTGCAGACTCGCAGGGCCGGTCTCCTAGGCAACTGTCAATGCTCAGAGAGCTACACGGGTTGGGAAACAAGGCCTACCTTTACAGTGCGTCACTCGGCGTTTTCCTTGGGGTTACAGAGACAGAGATAGAAGGACTGGGTAAAAAAACAAACGTGCAGGAGAACACTCAAGCACACCTGCTACCTGCGCCTGCCTTACAGGAACTACTGTATTTATAATAAGCATTTTCACTATGTTGCATTGAGGCTCTCGATGCGAGGGACGTCGCTAATGCCCACACACGTCACGCTTCCTTTTATAAATGTATTTCTCCAGCAGCTCTAAAAAGCTCCTAACAGTCCAAATTTATTACAAGCAAGTCAGAGCTGTGTCTGTCTGAGCCAGGAGTGTCACAGGAGACCCTGATAGCGCTGTCGTTTACAGACAGAACAATCCCGGGCGTGTTTCGCTGTTCAACACGAGGTACCGGCACCATAATCCCTGGGACATGAAGACCCGTCACCGGGTTTGAATCCCTGCTCAGTATGTGAGGCACCGCCTCAATACAACAGCAGCTCTTTATCTTTGTTGCTTCATTTGAAAGTTAATTGAACTGAACCTGAAAACACAGCCGAAGTTATCAGACAGTCGGGATACAAATGTGCTATTCTTGATTAGGAAATGTTCTCATCTCATATATATTTATATTATTCCTTTGAATTTGGTGTATAGAAATTCAAACTTACACACACACACACACACACGCACGCACACGCACACATACTGACACACACACACACACACACGCACGCATACACACACAAACACACACACTCTCGCACACGCACATACACTCGATAATATGCACACACAATACAGCTTGAAGTTGTAATAAAAGCACAGCAGATTAAATGGGCGTCTCTAAATCAGCAGTCCATATGGTGCACAGCCTAGAGCGGTACACATGCAATGAACCACATATATATTTAATCGCTAATCAATAACTTTAAATGCCTCCTGATGACTGCTGCACTGACAGATTCCTGCCCAATCATTATATTATCGGAAGGAGATATTCCTTTTCCAGTCTAGAGTAACAGTGTGAAAACAGATGGCAATGAACTACAGTACTGAATTGAGAAATGAGAAGGAACTAGGCTACCATTTGAAATAACAATAAACAAGGACTGTTACTTACCTGCGCTGAATACGGGGTCCTTGTGTTTGCTATACAAAAAACAAAAAACACCCACAATGAACCATTACAGGACAATACTGTTTACCTTACTGTATGATTATAGTGAACACTTAGCAGTCTCTGATTACTATGTATTTACATAGCAGCTACACAGTAAATACATGTGAACCTACACATCATTACAATGTTATTATGCATAGTCACAATGTATTTCATGTGTAAATCTTTTTGCACGTTATATGTAAGAACATAATTGCATCAGAAAAGGGTTAGGGTTCGATCATGCACAATAATGCACATTAAGTGCATTGTAACTATTCATACTAACACTGTAATGACAATGATGTACTAAGGGGTTCACAGGGACTCATCATACCTCTCGCTGGTCTTCTTGCTGCTGGAGCTGCTGCTGGTGGAGCCTGTGCGGGTGCGGCTGCTCTTGGGGTCCCCCGTGCTGTCCCTGCGTATCGGCCCTACCTGCTCCGTTGAGCTGGCTCTCTTCACAGTACTGGCCAGAGGAGAGGGAGGGGGAACAACAGGGGGAACAGCTGAATGCATTTTATATAACACCTTCCACCAACAGAGGGTGCTAACAGCTGAGCAAACCCCAAACTCTGGGGCGCTGAATTACAGCTGCTACAGTATATCTGTAAAGAGCTGCCAGTACAATTATACAGTTTACCATGGTATTTTTGCATGGCATTTTTGCAGCTTGACTGGATTTTTCTATACTATGCACTAATAGGCTTTACCATGCAGCTCTGGTCTTGACCATGCTTACCTATGCTTTATTATACTTTACAAGGTTAAGAACATTTACATGGCATATCCAGAGGTGTCTCCTGATGGTTAAATTGTGGAGGCATGCATGACGGTGATGATAATCAGAGCAGTGTGATCAGCATTTCAATGCAGCGTGGGCTCTAGTTTAATCCGAGTTCTACCAGTGCCAGATCATGACATCCAGCTGGTTCCCAGATCCACCCCATCCCTATGGATGGCTGGACTCACAAGCTTGGAACAACTGTGTGCTTTCATTGGCTAATGCCTGCCTTTCAATCTGCAGTGTTCTTAGCACTGGAAGATGCAAATCCATTGCGTGTCAGCAGTCAGCCTGTCCTCACACACAGTGTAGATGTTGCATTTCAGTGGTGCTGTCATGGTCATTTTTGGTAATTAAATTAAAGAAGAGTGAATCTAGAAAGGCTAAAATGTGCAGCCTGTACTGTACTGTAGTTCCAGTTAGCCAAGCCGCTGGGGTAAATGCAGTAGAATGGGATCTCTAATGTGCTCAATGGTGAACAGCCCATTCAAATATAAAAAAGATGACACAACACTGCTGCCCCTAGCTACACTACCCAGGGGGTCTGCTTGTTTCTGTTCATGTTGCAGCTCAGAAAGGAGAGGGATCCTGCATATAAACATTAATACAGTGTCACAGCTATTTAAACTGGTCCAACCCCGGTTATCTGCTGAGACAGACACCCTCAGGGTCCAGCATGGTACTGTGGGCAAGCACAGGAAGTCTCACGGCATGTTTTCTTAACGATCTCATCATGATCACCAAGGAAGCAGCTGAGCTCATTTAAGAACCACAAACATGCAGTACTGCCATTGCTGCAAAGAGTTAACCGTTTGGAGGTGAAGATCCAGTAGAGCAAGAGGCTTCCCTCCACGGTACGCAGATAGGAGCTGGGAAGAGGTGTGAATTACTGCTAATCATAGTCTCTCTTAACTCTGCTAAGTGCAGCTCTTCTGGGGTTGCAGCTGACTGTGCAGACGCCGAGCCTAACCAGTCTCCCCGATGCAATTAAAGCAGTTGCTTTCATTTGGAGACCCTCAATTCACAGGTTTAGTTCAATATCTCACTGCACAGATAAATCTTCAGCTGGTTTCCTCTGTGCCTTTCTCTTTCCTTCAATGTCTTCTTCAAGTAAAACTCCAATGGTACATACTTTTAAAAATTAATAACTGGTGTAAAACCTTGATACTGTAGGTCACTGTACTCTGGAGATCAGAGAATCATTTGCATTGCTGTTATAATTCGAAATTATCGTTTTATTATGAAAAATATAGTGATAGGCTGTTTAAATGTATGCACCAATCTTAATCATGTCAGTCAAAATTAGAGAGGGAGGAGGAGGAGGAGGAGGAGGAGGAGGAGATGAAGAAGCAGCAGAAGACTCTGCTGCAGTCCCTTGCTTTGAAGCATGTATCAATATCTCACATTATTCATAATCAACTGACTTCCCGAATCACGCCTGCAGCACTGCTTCAGATTTGAGGGTAATTAGTCTCTGTGCTGTGTATCCAGTTGGGGTTTTTTTTCTCTAGTTTCACAGCCCTGAAAATGATTATAATTAAGAGCCTATGGAGCTGTACAGTGTCATGGGGTGGCAAAGGTAACAATGACATTCTAGAGCTCTACTTTCTATTGTTATTAAGGGTCAGGTCTCCATGGGATAGATTATTAAAGCTATATCAGCATGATATTTATCCAAAGTAACAACACACCCAATAAAGTTACCAAGCCGGAAATAAACAACTGAGACATGGGGTGCTGGGGGCTTGTGAAATAAACAACTGAGACATTGGGTGCTGGGGGCTTGTGAAATAAACAACTGAGACATGGGGTGCTGGGGGCTTGTGAAATAAACAACTGAGACATTGGGTGCTGGGGGCTTGTGAAATAAACAACTGAGACATTGGGTGCTGGGGGCTTGTGAAATAAACAACTGAGACATTGGGTGCTGGGGGCTTGTGAAATAAACAACTGAGACATTGGGTGCTGGGGGCTTGTGAAATAAACAACTGAGACATTGGGTGCTGGGGGCTTGTGAAATAAACAACTGAGACATTGGGTGCTGGGGGCTTGTGAAATAAACAACTGAGACATTGGGTGCTGGGGGCTTGTGAAATAAACAACTGAGACATTGGGTGCTGGGGGCTTGGGAGACATTGGGTTGGGGGCTTGTGAAATAAACAACTGAGACATTGGGTGCTGGGGGCTTGTGAAATAAACAACTGAGACATTGGGTGCTGGGGGCTTGTGAAATAAACAACTGAGACATTGGGTGCTGGGGGCTTGTGAAATAAACAACAGAGACATTGGGTGCTGGGGGCTTGTGAAATAAACAACTTGTGAAATGAGACATTGGGTGCTGGGGGCTTGTGAAATAAACAACTGAGACATTGGGTGCTGGGGGCTTGTGAAATAAACAACTGAGACATTGGGTGCTGGGGGCTTGTGAAATAAACAACTGAGACATTGGGTGCTGGGGGCTTGTGAGTAGTTTTGAGTTTTTTCTTCTTTGTTTTAGAATGAATTATACATTTTAATAAGCACTCGTGTGAAGCTTCTACATTTCTCCGAATGTACAAAAATGAACATTGAAAACTGAGAATGAAAGCAGAACAAATGAAATGCAGAATGCCAATGGAATTGCTCTTCAAATCAAATCACTCCTCTCTCACAATAGGATTTATTTCACATTGTATTACGTGACCTTTGTGTTACTGCTGCGTCTCTCTGTTGAAAAACGTCACTAAATGCTCTTTCAACAGGAGCAGTTTTTCATGTTCTCTTGATAAAATATTCATATTAACAAGAAAACGTTGTCACTGTGGTACAATATGAATTATTAAAGCAGTAATTAAAGTCTGAAGGGAACGGAAATATAATATTGTATGATGATAACTTTTGACATTATCTATCCTACTTTATGAAAAATCTACTTTAAATGTTCTATAATGAAACGTTGTACTTATATTGTAATTAAATATAGCATATGTACAATAAAGGTATAGTTACAATGGACAATATCCTCAAGAAAATCAGAACTGTAAAGACAGTGACACTGGGCAACATGAGAGACATTGTGATTACGTGCAAGTACCTGTGTATTTACTGAGGATTGACTGTGCACAGTAATTAGAGACGCAATGTAAAGTATTACCTTTAGTTCTTACTGTGTTGGGGGGGGCAGGTTTAAAGGTTACACTCAAGGTTGTATTCATGGGGAGACAGACAGGGACAGAATGAAGAGATTGATTACACAGTACATCTCAATTGATGTTACAGTTTCCCGGTCCCCTCCTGCGCTGGTAGGCTGAGTGATATTTAATCAAAGAAACATAACGTAAAAACAAAAGCCTGGATTCTCCAACTGACATTTTCACTTTCTATAAAACAAACAGAACAAATGAGGGGATGAGTAAGATATATTTGCTTTAACAGAGTTGTTCTCAGTTTTTAAACTATTGAAACATCAATTTGGGGTAAGAGAATCACAATAAAATGAACCAATATCCCTCCACTGTTTATTTGTATTCCTAACACCCCAGGTCAATTACAATCAACCAATACCTGTGCTGCCTCCCCTCCCCCACAACCACGCATCTGTAGTACCTCACTAAACTCCTAAATACAACCAATTAAAACTCTTGGAATAAAAAACATTTCAGATGGAACTGAGTAGTAACAATGGAGATCAAATGGACCCTTAAACTAACAACGCCCTTCCCTACAGTACATTCTGTGAGTTAGCAATATGAAAAAAACACGTACAATGAAGGATTCAAACAAGAGTGTGTCCATATGGAATCACACGATGCATGTGCTCAGGAATCAGCTGGGAATATGAAACTATGAAACCAAGCATTTTACTGGGATCGCTGCCAGGCTGAATTAATGAATATTATCACCCTACTGGAGAACATGAATCTGATACAGCACTGAGAAACCCTACTGGAGAACATGAATCTGATACAACACTGAGAAACCCTACTGGAGAACATGAATCTGATACAACACTGAGAAACCCTACTGGAGAACATGAATCTGATACAGCACTGAGAAACCCTACTGGAGAACATGAATCTGATACAGCACTGAGAAACCCTACTGGAGAACATGAATCTGATACAACACTGATGCTCATGGGGCTCTTTATCAAAGTATTGTTGCAGTCTTAATCCATCCCTGCCACAGAGAACATGGCTGCCCCGGCCCTAGTTATATATATATATATATATATATATATATATATATGATATATATATATTATATATCTATATATATATATATATATACACACACACAAACACATTCTCACATATCAGCTATAACTTAATCTAAACAGAGGGGAAAAAAGAATAATACTGTAAACTTGGGTACTGATTTCTAATTCTTTCAAAGGTATTTTGCTGTCAGACAGTTTCTGCTCTACAGTGATAAACAGATCCACTGTGGCTCCAGCATGGTTCTAACTGCAGGTGGCCCAGAGACTTGCAAGCAGGCGCACACCACTGCAATTGAAGGGTTCCCAATGTACAGCGACAGTAGTTTCACTCAGTCATTTTGGAGCAGTAAAAAAAAAACAAAAAAAACCCCGCTAACTCAACTAAAAGCAGGGAGTGTAGGAATGGAGAAATAAAATCCAGGCGAGGTTCACCACCAGACCCTGCCAGAGACAATGCTAACAAACACAGGGATTGAGAATTGAGCTAAGTGATTATATCATTCAAATACAGGACCCTGTCTGGCATTTTATACATGTGAACAGACAGTAATTCACTAAAGAGACTCCCATGCACCAGACTCGTGAGTTACTGGTCCAGCTCAGAAATATCCCCACACACAGCACATCCTGTTATGAATCAGTTTATCTGCAGGGTGCAGCCATCCTCTCACAGGCATATGTCCAATATCTGCAACTATGCAGGGCTCCCCATAACCCTCCACTGAAAGGGTCAGTAGCTACATAATAGAGAGGCACAGTTAGGAAGCTCTTACAGTGCTGCCAGGACCGTGGTACATAAACAGCCTGCTGCAATTATCTTAACAGAAGTAGCATTCGGATAAATTCAATATTCAGTGTTTTGTTCTACGTTAAGGGAATTGAAAGAAGGGGTGCGCTCAACTAATTAGCTCATATGAAGAAGCCAAAGCACAGTACACTCCAGCGCACCAGTGCAGTGTTAAAAAGAGTGCAAGGATTGCATGTGAATGGGTGTGGAGACTGCACTGCCCCCCAGTGATTGTCTTTGTTGGGGTCCCCGGAGGCGATGGTATCTCTTGTTTGCACTGCCCCCCTTGTGATTCTCTTTGTTGGGGTCCCCGGAGGCGGTGGTATCTCTTGTTTGCACTGCCCCCCTTGTGATTCTCTTTGTTGGAGTCCCCATTAGGCAAGGTGGTACCTCTTGTTTGCTGGTGATGAAGTGTCCTTCCTGGCTCCAGATGAAGAAGGCAGTGAACCGCTCGTTTTCTTTGGTAGTACCGTTCCATTATTCACTACGGGCCTTAGAGGCAATGTCGGCATCAGGGGTCTCGCTGTAAAACACAAGAGAAAAAAAACCAACAAATCAAGAACATGACAGCCAATCATCGCGCCATTTGAGAATGCCAGACGAACAAAGTAGCAACTCCGCTTCCACAGCATAACTGAGGACTTCAAATTCCAGAATCCAGTGGAACAGAAAGAAGAGCAATGGCTTGGAATGCAAACGCTGAAGATAATAAAAGGTGCACATTGAGCGTTTTCTTCTCTAAGACTGCAAAGACATGCACACTAAAGCGAATGTACCTGTGTTCACGTGGGTGCAATAGCAGAGCTTGCTTGTATTTTAATAGCGATATATTCAGTAGGACCCCGTTAATCAAATGAGTTTGACAGGAATTCCTACATACTTTAATTATGGGTTCTGGCCAGCTGCTGTCCATTTCATTTCAGACTAGCACTGTCTCTGCCCTGCCCTATGTGTGTACTGAACAGACGCAGCTGTGCTCATGCGTTCCAGTGAACATGCAGCTGCATGCCTGGATGAACCGCAACAGTACTGCAGGATGCAAGAGTGCGGTCACTGATCCTGGCGGGGTCCATTCGGCTGCTTGGGACAAGCACTAGCTAACTTCTGCACAGTTAATAGATTACAAGATAAACAATACACCCCCTGAACTGCAATAACCATTTGAATTGGCCCCATTGGGTTCTTATTAAGGAGGTTTTACTAGCAACAAGGCGTAGACGGGTATAGCATACAAAATAATAGCAAATGGTAACTTATGAAATATTAAACCCTGAGAAGCTGTGCAGCACCTAAATATACTTCTTATAAAGCATCTCTATATATACTGTATTGCCAGGTGCTGAATTCAGTACATCTCTAAATTACTCCATCTGGATACCATCTGTACAAATGTAGACTAAAATCATAGCATTTACACCATTCCACCAAGTGAGCCAGATGAACACTTATATATAAAAAAACATTAATATGAAAAAAAACTATAAGTTGTCAAAACATAAGTGTTAACTTATGGATGCCCAAGGATCATCTGGAACTCAGAAGGCTGTGTGGTCCAGTGGTTAAAGAAACAGGTGTATAACCAGGAGGTCCCTAGTTCAAATCCCAGCTCAGCCATTGACTCCCTGTGTGACCCCAAGTTAGTCACTGAACCTCCTTGTGCTCCGTCTTTGGGGTGAGATGTTGTTGTAAGTGACTCTGCAGCTGATGCATGGCTCACACACCCAAGTCTTGTATCTTGTAAAGTGCTTTGTGATGGTAGTCCACAACGAAAGGCGCTATATAAAAAATAATAATAATAATATATAACTTGTGTGTCTCTTTAGTCCAGATACTAGGACAAACCAAGACCTAGTAAAGGCATAGCACCATATCTGAGAGGTGAGCGCAGTGCAACTAACACACTGCATCCACGAGAAAGCACAGTGCAACTAACACAGCATGAGAGAGCACAGTGCAACTAACACACTGCATCCACGAGAGAGCACAGTGCAACTAACACACTGCATCCACGAGAGAGCACAGTGCAACTAACACACTGCATCCGCGAGAGAGCACAGTGCAACTAACACACTGCATCCGCGAGAGAGCACAGTGCAACTAACACACTGCATCCACGAGCACAGTGCAACTAACACACTGAGCACAGTGCAACTAACACACTGCATCCACTGCATCCACGAGAGAGCACAGTGCAACTAACACACTGCATCCACGAGAGAGCACAGTGCAACTAACACACTGCATCCACGAGAGAGCACAGTGCAACTAACACACTGCATCCGCGAGAGAGCACAGTGCAACTAACACACTGCATCCACGAGTGAGCACAGTGCAACTAACACACTAACACACTGCATCCACTGCATCCACGAGAGAGCACAGTGCAACTAACACACTGCATCCACGAGAGAGCACAGTGCAACTAACATCCACGAGTGAGCACTGCACTGCATCCACGAGAGAGCACAGCACAGTGCAGTGCAACTAACACACTGCATCCACGAGAGAGCACAGTGCAACTAACACACTGCATCCACGAGAGAGCACAGTGCAACTCACTGCATCCACGAGAGAGCACAGTGCAACTAACACACTGCATCCACGAGAGAGCACAGTGCAACTAACACACTGCATCCACGAGAGAGCACAGTGCAACTAACACACTGCATCCAGAGAGAGCACAGTGCAACTAACACACTGCATCCACGAGAGAGCACAGTGCAACTACGAGAGAGCACAGTGCAACTAACACACTGCGTCCACGAGAGAGCACAGTGCAACTAACACACTGCATCCACGAGAGAGCACAGTGCAACTAACACACTGCATCCACGAGAGAGCACAGTGCAACTAACACACTGCATCCACGAGAGAGCACAGTGCAACTAACACACTGCATCCACGAGAGAGCACAGTGCAACTAACACACTGCAACGAGAGAGCACAGTGCAACTAACACACTGCATCCACGAGAGAGCACAGTGCAACTAACACACTGCATCCACGAGAGAGCACAGTGCAACTAACACACTGCATCCACGAGAGAGCACAGTGCAACTAACACACTGCATCCACGAGAGAGCACAGTGCAACTAACACACTGCATCCACGAGAGAGCACAGTGCAACTAACACACTGCATCCACGAGAGAGCACAGTGCAACTAACACACTGCATCCACGAGAGAGCACAGTGCAACTAACACACTGCATCCACGAGAGAGCACAGTGCAACTAACACACTGCTGCATCCACGAGAGAGCACAGTGCAACTAACACACTGCATCCACGAGAGAGCACAGTGCAACTAACACACTGCATCCACGAGAGAGCACAGTGCAACTAACACACTGCAGCACAGTGCAACTAACACACTGCATCCACGAGAGAGCACAGTGCAACTAACACACTGCATCCACGAGAGAGCACAGTGCAACTAACACACTGCATCCACGAGAGAGCACAGTGCAACTAACACACTGCGTCCACGAGAGAGCACAGTGCAACTAACACACTGCATCCACGAGAGAGCACAGTGCAACTAACACACTGCATCCTCGAGAGAGCACAGTGCAACTAACACACTGCATCCTCGAGAGAGCACACTGCAACTAACACACTGCATCCTCGAGAGAGCACAGTGCAACTAACACATTGCATCCATGAGGAATGTCCACAAAGCTGAATTCCCAATGCCACACCACACCGAATGTGGAAGAGATGTGTCCAACGTGAGACTTAGGAGATTGGAAAGTTCAGCAGAGAGAGACTGTCATGCATGCAGAAAGAGAGATTCAAATTTGAATGTTGTATCCTTTGCACATGACTTGACTCCATGCAATCTTTGAAGGAAGCAGAATTGAGGAGGCATAAGGAAACCATATGTTGTTTCAAAATGGTATTACAAATAAGATTTACAAATGCATACATCATGCTTCTTAATGGCTTTCAAACAATCTGTGGAAATTTCACATTGGTTCTTTAACAGTTCAGTTAGCTATCGATGTCACAAAGTGTCATACACACAAAGACAACCGTGTCGCCATGTTACTATGTGAGGGTTTCAAACCACAAACTCAAAGCAACTCTCCGGGGATCGCAGCACAGCAGTCAGGGTAGTTAGTGGCGCTTACCTGGCTTGGACACATTGACAGATCTAGCAGCCTCTGTAGGGGCTGGTTTTTTGGTGGAAGGCTGATCTATAGACCCACAGCGTTACAGGGGAGAGAAACAGAGGGAGAAGAAAGAGAACTGAGGAGGCGTAGATTGAAAAGGAAATGTACAGAAGACAGAAAAAGAACTGAAGGAGGAGATGAGAAGATATTACATTTTAATCGATTACAAGATAAACAATACATACCCTGCAACACGTTGTGGGGGCAGATTCAGACTCCAGTCATAACTTTTCATTTTTATTAAAATTCAATTGGATTTTCAGAAATATGTCCTAACAGATCAGTTAGCTGGCTGGGCTTTTTATATGAGATGCTGACAACAGAGCAGAGTTGAACCAGAGGCTAAATGTCCCTGGCAGGAGCAGGACTATCTGCATTGCCAAGGAGACAAGCAGAACAGAAACCTGACAAACCAGAACCACCCTGGACAGGGGCTGGAGATGAAGAGCTCTGAGGCTTCCTACAGTATGTAACACAAGCAGGTTTGGGGGTTACCTTTGGTGGGTCCCTTCCTGTTCTGCATGGCCTGCTGTTCTTCAGAGATGTTGAGCCTCCGGACGACGTCAGCTAGTGCAGACTTCAGCAGCTGGAGCTCGTCCTCCTGCATCTGGACTCGCTGCTCCAGGGAGGCGATGCGGTCAGTCACCTCCATGCTGCTGGCAGCCGAGGCGCTGTCATCTGCAGAGGAACGGAGAGAGAACCAGGAGTTGCTGTTATGGATCATCACAGAACAGGGAGCAAACAAGGAAACACAACAATCAATGCAATTAGGGTTTTGTCAGACATAGGTACCCTTTGACAAAGTGCCAAGACACGTTTCAGAAAAGATTTTTGCACTACGAAAATTGCTGTAGTAACCTGAACAACATTTCCCATAAGAAACATTTGTGTAAAGGCTAAGTAAAGTTTGGAATCTGCTGTAGTAGACAGTAGTTTTCATTAAAAACTGTAACAGCTTATCTGAAGAGTGTTTCTTTTACCATGTGTGACTGAAAGTGTAGGCAGTAGACTGTACTGTCAATGGATGATGTATTTAGCTCAGACCAATAGCTCAGATTATTCTTCCTACATGCAAAAAATATATACTTTTGGGAAATGCTGAACAGCAGGATCAAAGAGAGAATGAATGATAAATATTTAAAGGACCTGCTGTCAGTACCTTCTCACTATTCCCTTTACACACATCGACTGAGTTTGAAACCTTCTCAGTATTCTCTTTACACACGTGACACACATTGACTGAGTTTGCAGTGCTGTATTATACTTTAATGTCATGGACAATTAAACAGAACCTTAAAATCAGGGTGAAATATCATACAGAAAAGTATTTACAATATTCACTATATTTGCCAGGTCACGTCCTGTCTGTGCAAAGGGGCTGAACTTTGCTGGGGACCCCAGCAGTGTCACCCATTCCCCAGTGTGTTAAGGGATGGAGATCAGACTCTCACTGTACAGCAGTGTCACCCATTCCCCAGTGTGTTAAGGGATGGAGATCAGACTCTCACTGCACAGCAGTGTCACCCATTCCCCAGTGTGTTAAGGGATGGAGATCAGACTCTCACTGCACAGCAGTGTTACCCATTCCCCAGTGTGTTAAGGGATGGAGATCAGACTCTCACTGTACAGCAGTGTCACCCATTCCCCAGTGTGTTAAGGGATGGAGATCAGACTCTCACTGCACAGCAGTGTCACCCATTCCCCAGTGTGTTAAGGGATGGAGATCAGACTCTCACTGCACAGCAGTGTCACCCATTCCCCAGTGTGTTAAGGGATGGAGATCAGACTCTCACTGCACAGCAGTGTCACCCATTCCCCAGTGTGTTAAGGGATGGAGATCAGACTCTCATTGGACAGCAGTGTCACCCATTCCCCAGTGTGTTAAGGGATGGAGATCAGACTCTCACTGCACAGCAGTGTCACCCATTCCCCAGTGTGTTAAGGGAAGGAGTTCAGACTCTCATTGCACAGCAGTATCACCCATTGCTGGCTTTACTGTGTGCTTAATCAGGAACACAAGAGCTGTTCAAATTAGCCTAATTAAAACTGCAATGTACCAAGGGCCTTGCTTTCACACCTGATGTTTCACCAAAACACGCTGAACTCCCACGAACATGAAATCACCAGAATGAGTAAGAAGTTCGGAGTTGACTCAGTGACAGAATAACGCAGGTCAGACTGTGACTAATGGAAGGAATTCGTTTTTCAAACAACACTCGCTTTTGTAATGTAGCAGAACAAGCAAATCAGCTCCCCCGGGGAGGGGGGGAGTAACTGTTTCACAACAGAAACTTCCAGTTTAACTAAAGCAATACTAATACTGCACTTCAGTTCTAAAGCGCTCTGCTCTCTAATGATAAGAGGCATTAATGTCACCCATGCAGTGATTAATGTCCCATCCCAGATAAGGGCTGTCTGAACAATGTCATGGAATCCCATCAATGCAGATCCAGCTTGATAGCTCATGAGCACTTAAAAATTTAGCTTTTCTTTTGTGAGAAAACACACATTCAAACAATCCCGGTCGTAATGGAGGGATTTCTCTCTGAAAAAGGAACTGAGCCATACTGTGACTGAGAAACTAATACAATCTGTATGCAGCTAGCGATCTGTATTCGGTGTCTGGGGGTCTTTCTGCCTGCTTGTTGGTACGGATTCACCCAGCATTTTGCACAGCGAGCTTCTTGGGGTTACACCCCTGCCACTGTCAGCCCCCATCCCAGCAGGATTAATGAGGCAGAGCATCAGACTCACCCCCTTGGTGATTTATCTGTTAACAGAGTAGAATTTTCCTGGACTCCACACAGGGGTCTCTGGAGACAGACTGATGTATCGCCTCACCTCTGTATCACCAAACCTCAACTACAAAGCATCCCAATGCATCTGCTTAAAGCAAACAATAATATATTCCATTACGAGACCTCTCCTTCCCTTTTATCTTAGAAAAAACAGATTCAAGAACGGGAAATAAAACCTAAACCTAACTAAAACCCTGTGTCCACATGGCTGATTTAGTTACCTGGGAAGCTACAGAACTCAATCTGTACCGTATAAACTATAAGGCAATGGAAAGCCATTCCTGCACTTGCATGAGCTTCCTGCTCAGAGTGATATTCCTTTATGTCTTTGGAAAGGACACCCTGTACCATGCTTCTTCATTGCAGCTTGGGGACAAGGTCTTCTGTGCATCTCAAAGTGCGGCACTGTCTCAATATCTTCAAATAGAATAACTGTAACTGACTACATGTCCCTTTACTGCCGAAGTGCATTTCATAGTGAATGTGAAGATTCTCAGCTATGGTGAATGTGTCATGCAGTTCTCAGGACAGATCCTCAGCTACGGGCTTGATTCCAGAAACTGTTCAGTGTGTTAAAGCAGCAGGTAACAATACCTGAAAGCACTTAACAATAAGCAGCACACACAGACCCAGCGTTCATCACAGTGCATCACTTTACTGCACAGCACACACAGACCCAGCGTTCATCACAGTGCATCACTTTACTGCACAGCACACACAGACCCAGCGTTCATCACAGTGCATCACTTTACTGCACAGCACGCACAGACCCAGCGTTCATCACAGTGCATCACTTTACTGCACAGCACACACAGACCCAGCGTTCATCACAGTGCATCACTTTACTGCACAGCACACACAGACCCAGCGTTCATCACAGTGCATCACTTTACTGCACAGCACACACAGACCCAGCGTTCATCACAGTGCATCACTTTACTGCACAGCACACACAGACCCAGCGTTCATCACAGTGCATCACTTTACTGCACAGCACACACAGACCCAGCGTTCATCACAGTGCATCACTTTACTGCACAGCACACACAGACCCAGCGTTCATCACAGTGCATCACTTTACTGCACAGCACACACAGACCCAGCGTTCATCACAGTGCATCACTTTACTGCACAGCACACACAGACCCAGCGTTCATCACAGTGCATCACTTTACTGCACAGCACACACAGACCCAGCGTTCATCACAGTGCATCACTTTACTGCACAGCACACACAGACCCAGCGTTCATCACAGTGCATCACTTTACTGCACAGCACACACAGACCCAGCGTTCATCACAGTGCATCACTTTACTGCACAGCACACACAGACCCAGCGTTCATCACAGTGCATCACTTTACTGCACAGCACGCACAGACCCAGCGTTCATCACAGTGCATCACTTTACTGCACAGCACACACAGACCCAGCGTTCATCACAGTGCATCACTTTACTGCACAGCACACACAGACCCAGCGTTCATCACAGTGCATCACTTTACTGCACAGCACGCACAGACCCAGCGTTCATCACAGTGCATCACTTTACTGCACAGCGTCCTGCATTACTGCAGCCGCTTCACTGAGGCTTCCATCCTATTAAATATTGACCCAGCGTTATGCTCTTGTAATAACTTGTAATATATCACCCGGGGTCTGCCAGTGATGTCATTCACCAGAGCACTAATTACACCACTGGAGTTTGTATTGGTATCAAGATTAAACCCTCACTGCACAGCACACAGAGACCCAGCGTTCATCACAGTGCATCACTTTACTGCACAGCAGCGTTCATCACAGTGCATCACTTTACTGCACAGCACACACAGACCCAGCGTTCATCACAGTGCATCACTTTACTGCACAGCACACACAGACCCAGCGTTCATCACAGTGCATCACTTTACTGCACAGCACACACAGACCCAGCGTTCATCACAGTGCATCACTTTACTGCACAGCACACACAGACCCAGCGTTCATCACAGTGCATCACTTTACTGCACAGCACACACAGACCCAGCGTTCATCACAGTGCATCACTTTACTGCACAGCACACACAGACCCAGCGTTCATCACAGTGCATCACTTTACTGCACAGCACACACAGACCCAGCGTTCATCACAGTGCATCACTTTACTGCACAGCACACACAGACCCAGCGTTCATCACAGTGCATCACTTTACTGCACAGCACACACAGACCCAGCGTTCATCACAGTGCATCACTTTACTGCACAGCACACACAGACCCAGCGTTCATCACAGTGCATCACACGATGTCCTCTGCTTCTTCAGTCTGGTCCTTCTTTAATAACAAGCTCACATCCCACTTCTGTTTTACCAACATGAGTGTGCCTTTGTGTCTATGCAATAAACTCAGTGTCACCTGGCCCTTCGTGAAAAGGGCTGAATCGAGACGTGTGCTAGAGGTAATGATTGAACAGCACTATTTTCTGCTTCAAATATCCAGTCCAGAGATAAACTGGCCATTGTGTCATCCTCCAGCACTCACTTTTGTTTGGTGTTGGAGGATCTGTGATGCTGCGGCTGCTGTATTGTGAATGAAGAGTAAAAAAGGGATGCCAACTTATCATAAAAAACACATCCCTCAGCCCTGAACCTATCTATAGCGTAAGTCATGTTACAGAGATTAGTCAAAATAATGTAACCCTCTGCAATATGTTTTGCATGACTTGGGTGTTCCTGGCATGCATTCTGTAATGTATTAAAGTCGCACTTCCCTGTTGCAAGTCATGTTGTTGATAGGAGGTTGGTAGCTGCTTCAGTACTCAAAACTCCCTCTGAGGTTCGCAATGAATTAAATGTAGCCCTCCTGTCCCTGGACTGGACTGCCAGCATTTCCCCTCCGTTCCGACAGGGAGTGTGCAGGGATTTCAATGCACGCTCTGCTGCACTCTCTGTATTGATCAGCAGGTTGTCAATACCTTCCTTCAGAATAAAAGACTCTGATATACTGTGCCCTGGTTGACCTACAGGTTGCTGCTCTGTTTCGTCAAAACTGTGACATTTTACAGCTAGTACCTTAGATGAAGCCTGACAGCAGGCAAAGGTAGTTTTGCCTAGAAATGTTCTTCACTGGGCTAGCTTCTCAGGAGCTGTTGACTCATAATCAATCATTCCTGAAAGGAATAATAAAAAAAAACAAAAAAACATTTCCAATTCTAAAACAAATAAGAAATGCCTTGACTTGTTTATTTCCCAGTGAGAAGACTTCTATTTAAAAAAAATTGAGAAAGGATTTCACAAAGTACCTTTTAGTATTGTATTACTATATAGGTCTGCCTTGTCCCTGCTGTCTGTTTGCATTTGTTATTCATGCATCTGATCTCGCCACACTCCCTGTTGTTCTTCTTTGATGTTAACTCTCTCTCTCTCTCTCTCTCTCTCTCTCTCTCTCTCTCTCTCATGCATTCTTTTTAAGCATTTGAAAACCTGTGTATTTAAAGATTTCTTTATCAAAGCGTAGAGAGGATTTTTTTTTCTATCCACACTGGTGTTATACAACCCAAACCCGTTTATTTAGCAATGCTGAAAGTACAAATGTCAAGACCCCTAGCCATGCTGTCTCATCGAGGAGGGCAGAGGGCCTTTATTTTAGGGATAATCCCAGATTTGTAGAGGCAGTTGTTAACCTCATATGGGACTGATGATCCTATGGATTTTTTTCTAGCTTACTGACCTGTGAGACACAGCGCCAGCCTGTCTGGAAGAGCCAGTCTCAGCTAGCGTCTTCCTACTCAACCCTGGCCACTGACTGAACCCATAGCCTCCATGACAGAAGTCTTGTTCCGTTAGTGTCATGTGAATTCAGCTGTTTCCAAAACAGAGCAAAGTCTATCTTAATACATTAACAACAACAACAACAACAACAAAAATCTATGTTATCTTTTGCACTTTCTCTACAGAGACAAGACGCATCAGCAATCAGTAATTAGCAGCAGGACTGTGTTATTCTGACAAGCATTTCTTGCTGTAGTTATTAATACTATTTTATCATGTTGATGTTGTCTTCACAAAGCCAGGCTCCGCTGACTCCACGACTCGTTATGTTGCTTTTGTGTTATATTTACTTCGATTCCACGGCTATGTGTCTGCCAGGTAAGATTAAGGAATGAGTACAGCCTCCTCGTGTAACTGCGTTTCACAGTCAAAACATTGTGCTTCTACAAGAGACACCACATGGGGTACCAGCAATAAAGAGCAGGATACGCAATCAGCATTTATTTTTTATTTTGGATAAGAAACAGTTCCCAAGCTGTAGTTCTGCTGTGCTGGCCCCCTTCCCAGAGCACCAGGCTGTGGTGTTGCTGTGCTGGCCCTCTTCCCGGAGCACCAGGCTGTGGTGTTGCTGTGCTGGCCCTCTTCCCAGAGCACCAGGCTGTGGTGTTGCTGTGCTGGCCCTCTTCCCAGAGCACCAGGCTGTGGTGTTGCTGCGCTGGCCCTCTTCCCAGAGCACCAGGCTGTGGTGTTGCTGTGCTGGCCCTCTTCCCAGAGCACCAGGCTGTGGTGTTGCTGTGCTGGCCCTCTTCCCAGAGCACCAGGCTGTGGTGTTGCTGTGCTGGCCCTCTTCCCAGAGCACCAGGCTGGGGTGTTGCTGCGCTGGCCCTCTTCCCGGAGCACCAGGCTGTGGTGTTGCTGTGCTGGCCCTCTTCCCGGAGCACCAGGCTGTGGTGTTGCTGTGCTGGCCCTCTTCCCGGAGCACCAGGCTGTGGTGTTGCTGTGCTGGCCCTCTTCCCGGAGCACCAGGCTGTGGTGTTGCTGTGCTGGCCCTCTTCCCAGAGCACCAGGCTGTGGTGTTGCTGTGATGGTGAAGGCTTGAATATGCACTGTGTTGTCTTCTGGTCAGCATCACTTCTAAGGCAAGTAACTGAACCCAGCTGCTGATTGCATGAGAATTTTCTTTAAGATCCAAATTACAGAATTACAACATCCGCGCCTCTGGGTGGCACTCTAAGAATCAAGAAAATTGTGGCTGTATAAATTCACATTTACTACTAGAACCAACAACGGTGTAGAGTGTAATACTATGCGGTCCTTTCCCTTTCCAAACTGAACCACCTCTCACAGACTGTACAATCAGTCTCGCTTACAAACGCATTTCAAACACATGGAGCAGCACGACACACTGCCTCCCTATCTGCTGTGTGCTTGCAGTACCCCTCATACAAGCCTAGCACACGCACTGCCTCCCTATCTGCTGTGTGATCTGTGTCCACGGTCAGTTTGCACAATGTCTATGTAAAGCAATAGCGTGCATACTAGCATGTTTGTGAGCATGCTGCTTCATTACTTAACCAGGTCCCCTGTGGGGATTGCAGCCTCTTTTAAAACATGTTGGCTGCTGGGTTTAGTGGAGGGAAGCACCAGATTGCTTTGTTTAGCAGTCTGGGCATGCATGCAATCAAACAGGAAAGCGTGTATGTGCACCAAAACCAAAAGAGTGAAATGCATTTGGAAACACCATACAGTACTCCAGCAGTGTGCTGTGATGAGGAGCATGCCATGGCATCTGTAATGAGTAGCTGTTTGTATATAAAATGTGCATGCCATGCTCTGGAAGCCATACTTGAACTGCAGAGCTGGCTGGGGCAGGGGGGGATTAGCTTGCTTAGGAAACCGTCTTGCACCTCTTAAACCTGTTTCTAAACTGGGCCAGGAGACAGACTGAATTGAGACGAGGTGGCTGAGCCTAGTCATGGGTGGATAGCAAAGCATGCTATAAAAGAAACTCACTGCCACAGATATTGCACCCTTTCACTGCTACACAGGAACTGAGCGCAATGCGATTCAAACAGAGCTGCTGCTCTTTCTCATCAAAGCCTAGCGAGAATTCCTTTCATCGCAGCGGTTCTCTTAAAGCTTTGCATTGCGGAGGGATTACAGTCAGGGTCTTTTAAAGTGTGGGTAACACATACAGCTAAACAGAAACTGAGTTGAAAAGGGTATTGTTGTGGAAACCTGGCAGGCGTTCCTGTATGTGCAGATCCAAATGCATTATTATTATTATTAATATTATTATTATTATTATTATTATTATTTATTTATTTATTTATTTTTATTTATTTATTTTTCTGTATCTTGTTTTTTAGGTGCTTCACCGCTGGGAGTGGATAGAGGAGTCACATGGTTCAAACTTGCTAAACCCACCCGCCTGTACTGTGAACGCTTCGTACAACACTAGCTTAGCAATTTCAAACCTGTCCCGTTTCCCTTTCCCCTCAAAGCTAATATGCAAATGAGGCCACACCCCCAAAGTGTAACGCAGAAGGACTGGGCAAGCGTGTCACCATAATCACATTACAGGGCAAAGGCAATTTACTGCCGTTTACACCATTTTTTTTTAATCAAATTTAGAGGCAAAAGTGCTATCCCATCATCAAAATCATATATTTCCATCTACACGTTTAATACTGTGCTTCTCTTGTGCAGCGCTGGTGAATTCTACATGTTTAATACTGTGCTTCTCTTGTGCAGCGCTGGTGAATTCTACATGTTTAATACTGTGCTTCTCTTGTGCAGCGCTGGTGAATTCTACATGTTTAATACTGTGCTTCTCTTGTGCAGCGCTGGTGAATTCTACATGTTTAATACTGTGCTTCTCTTGTGCAGCGCTGGTGAATTCTACATGTTTAATACTGTGCTTCTCTTGTGCAGCGCTGGTGAATTCTACATGTTTAATACTGTGCTTCTCTTGTGCAGCGCTGGTGAATTCTACATGTTTAATACTGTGCTTCTCTTGTGCAGCGCTGGTGAATTCTACATGTTTAATACTGTGCTTCTCTTGTGCAGCGCTGAATTCTACATGTTTAATACTGTGCTTCTCTTGTGCAGCGCTGGTGAATTCTACATGTTTAATACTGTGCTTCTCTTGTGCAGCGCTGGTGAATTCTACATGTTTAATACTGTGCTTCTCTTGTGCAGCGCTGGTGAATTCTACATGTTTAATACTGTGCTTCTCTTGTGCAGCGCTGGTGAATTCTACATGTTTAATACTGTGCTTCTCTTGTGCAGCGCTGGTGAATTCTACATGTTTAATACTGTGCTTCTCTTGTGCAGCGCTGGTGAATTCTACATGTTTAATACTGTGCTTCTCTTGGGCAGCGCTGGTGAATTCTACATGTTTAATACTGTGCTTCTCTTGGGCAGCGCTGGTGAATTCTACATGTTTAATACTGTGCTTCTCTTGTGCAGCGCTGGTGAATTCTACATGTTTAATACTGTGCTTCTCTTGTGCAGCGCTGGTGAATTCTACATGTTTAATACTGTGCTTCTCTTGGGCAGCGCTGGTGAATTCTACATGTTTAATACTGTGCTTCTCTTGTGCAGCGCTGGTGAATTCTACATGTTTAATACTGTGCTTCTCTTGTGCAGCGCTGGTGAATTCTACATGTTTAATACTGTGCTTCTCTTGGGCAGCGCTGGTGAATTCTACATGTTTAATACTGTGCTTCTCTTGTGCAGCGCTGGTGAATTCTACATGTTTAATACTGTGCTTCTCTTGGGCAGCGCTGGTGAATTCTACATGTTTAATACTGTGCTTCTCTTGGGCAGCGCTGGTGAATTCTACATGTTTAATACTGTGCTTCTGTTGTGCAGCGCTGGTGAATTCTACATGTTTAATACTGTGCTTCTCTTGGGCAGCGCTGGTGAATTCTACACGTTTAATACTGTGCTTCTCTTGTGCAGCGCTGGTGAATTCTACATGTTTAATACTGTGCTTCTCTTGTGCAGCGCTGGTGAATTCTACATGTTTAATACGGTGCTTCTCTTGTGCAGCGCTGGGCTCAGTTTACATTTGCACTCCAGGTTGAGCCAGGATACTGTTGCTGTTGAATAGAGGGAGATGTCTGTTTGGTTTGGCCACAGGTTTGGTCAGTCGTGCACATACACATTCAGAATGCCTGCTGCACGTTTAATCCCTGTCCTGATGAAACACATTTGCTACTGTCTCTGCTTCACGACCGTAATTCGTCCTTTTCTTCTCCTGCAACCAGAATGCTAAACTAAACGCTAATTCCACAGACTCCATAGTAACGGGTTCCTTGAAGCCAGCCAGGCTTTGAAGAATCGCGGCTGTGTTCTCTGGTAATTGGGCTCAACTGAGAAACTAGAGCATGTCTGTATTATGATTAGGTTCAGCCAGTGCAAGCACAGCCCTTTTTGTCATGTCTCTTGCACTGACCTTCGCCGGGACTGGCCTGTGCTAATCTGCCCTCGAGGACTGGCCTGTGCTAATCTGCCCTCGAGGACTGGCCTGTGCTAATCTGCTCTTGAGGACTGGCCTGTGCTAATCTGTCCTCGAGGACTGGCCTGTGCTAATCTGTCCTCGAGGACTGGCCTGTGCTAATCTGCCCTTGAGGACTGGCCTGTGCTAATCTGCTCTTGAGGACCGGCCTGTGCTAATCTGCTCTTGAGGACTGTCCTGTGCTAATCTGCTCTTGAGGACTGGCCTGTGCTAATCTGTCCTCGAGGACTGGCCTGTGCTAATCTGCCCTCGAGGACTGGCCTGTGCTAATCTGCCCTCGAGGACTGGTTTCTACCCATTTAAAGTCCTGTTTATTAAAGTTTGCTCTTGCAGTCCCTTATAAACGTTTACCACAGTAGAAGCACAGGTAAGCATTATGAAGCTCAGAGAGGCATGGGCAAACCATGACACACTATGGTAAATGCATAGTATAACCAGGAACACCGCGGGGAAAACTGCCAAATTACCGTGCAAATATACTGTAGTGACCTTGTAGAAGGGGTAACGCAGAACCATTGTGCATGAAATCTTTTTTTTTTTTTTTTTTTTACTGCCCTTTGTTCATTCAGGTAAAGGATTCTTTGGATACAGAAGCTGCCTTAACTTACCCTACAGTCATGTCCTCCTGCCTGTTATCAAAGGGATTATTCAATTCAATCAGCCGCATCCTGTTGACCTGCACGTTCCCTGGTGTGTCTGCCTGTCCTCCTCCAACGCAATCTAATACTGATCCAAACAGCAGGAGATCGGAACACGACCTCCTCAAACTACAGAGTTACACGGCAGCTCAGACCTCATTTTAAACAGCTAGAACATTCATTGTATTTGCTTTGTTCTTCCCAGCCTAACACATATATAGACCCACTTTGTGAGAATGGAGGTGCTGAATGGAAAGGAAGCAGCCCTTCTTATTCGGAGCAGTGGGTTAGGGTTGGGCTCGGCTCTTAGCAGGCGTCAGTCATTTCTTAGCAGGCATGAGACAGGCAATGCTAAAATGTCAACGGAAATTGTGTTTTCAACAAGGATAATCTATTCGTCCAAGTATTAAAAAATTGGGAGAAACTGTTAGAATTGGCCTGGACTGTAGTAACACAGGCTTGGGCAAAGCCAATACCAGATGGCTTGATTAATAACCTCCAACACAGACCGCTAAGTCTTTGAAAATATTGAAATGGTTCATTCATTAGATTTCCAGGTGGAATGTCTGGTGTGTTCCACGGTTACTCTCTGTTTAGTATTAAGCCTCTTGGCCTCAATCAAAGCTCAGCGCTCAGCGCTCAGTGTTACTGTAAATTGTAAATCACATTATCAATTTCCTCTGCTCGTAGTTTTATGACTAAATTATTCTTTAATTGGTCAAGAAAAGGGGTAAATGGTTATTTGTAATTTAACTCTGATTTCCATAACTGTTTTCCACATACTGCAATTAAGTCTGTAATGAGTCTCAGCCTTGTGAACCAGTGATGCATGCTAATTGAGCACCAGCTCCATTTGTTACTGTTCTTTAAAAGGACACACTAAAAAAAGCCCATATAGCATCAATATCATGGTTATAATACTGAATTCCAGCTGCTGTCTGTAGAGAGGAGTTTGTATGGGAGCGCTGTTCCTTCAGGCTGTGGGTGCTGAAAATAGCATGTTCTGTGGGTCAGGTCTGAAACACGCAGCTGAAACTCAGGGATCTTCCTTCATTACACTGCAGTGAGCCGGACTTACACAAGCTGTCCTCATTCTTAGCTCTTTCCCTTTGCCTGGCCCGGCTGGTCACAATTTAACAGACAATTGTTAGCAAACCCGAGTGAGGACTGACAGTCTGAATTGTTGTTCTTCTTCTGATTATGTGTTGGGGCTGATCCTGCAACCCATGTGGCTGCTAAGTGCGTAACCCCTTTTAAAAGTTTCCCGCAGTAAAAGCATACAAAAGTGTATTAAAACACCATGAAAACATGGCGACACATAGGGAAGCATTGCAAATAAGAGTAAAGCATGTTCATAAACACGGCAAACCAGAGTGCGCTATGGTAAATGCACAGTACAGTATAACCATAGGGAATGAACAGAGTGCACTATGGTAAATGCACAGTACAGTATAACCATAGGGAATGAACAGAGTGCACTATGGTAAATGCACAGTACAGTATAACCATAGGGAATGAACAGAGTGCGCTATGGTAAATGCACAGTACAGTAGAACCATAGGGAACGAACACAGTGCGCTATGGTAAATGCACAGTACAGTATAACCATAGAGAATGAACAGAGTGCGCTATGGTAAATGCACAGTACAGTATAACCATGGGGATGAACAGAGTGCGCTATGGTAAATGCACAGTACAGTATAACCATGGGGATGAACAGAGTGCGCTATGGTAAATGCACAGTACAGTATAACCATGGGGATGAACAGAGTGCGCTATGGTAAATGCACAGTACAGTATAACCATGGGGATGAACAGAGTGCGCTATGGTAAATGCACAGTACAGTATAACCATAGGGGATGAACAGAGTGCGCTATGGTAAATGCACAGTACAGTATAACCATGGGGATGAACAGAGTGCGCTATGGTAAATGCACAGTACAGTATATGCACAGTACAGTATAACCATAGGGGATGAACAGAGTGCGCTATGGTAAATGCACAGTACAGTATAACCATGGGGATGAACAGAGTGCGCTATGGTAAATGCACAGTACAGTATAACCATGGGGATGAACAGAGTGCGCTATGGTAAATGCAAAGTACAGTATAACCATGGGGATGAACAGAGTGCGCTATGGTAAATGCAAAGTACAGTATAACCATGGGGATGAACAGAGTGCGCTATGGTAAATGCAAAGTACAGTATAACCATGGGGATGAACAGAGTGCGCTATGGTAAATGCACAGTACAGTATAACCATGGGGATGAACAGAGTGCGCTATGGTAAATGCACAGTACAGTATAACCATGGGGATGAACAGAGTGCGCTATGGTAAATGCACAGTACAGTATAACCATAGGGAATGAACAGAGTGCGCTATGGTAAATGCACAGTACAGTATAACCATGGGGATGAACACAGTGCGCTATGGTAAATGCACAGTACAGTATAACCATAGGGGATGAACAGAGTGCGCTATGGTAAATGCACAGTACAGTATAACCATGGGGATGAACACAGTGCGCTATGGTAAATGCACAGTACAGTATAACCATGGGGATGAACAGAGTGCGCTATGGTAAATGCACAGTACAGTATAACCATGGGGATGAACAGAGTGCGCTATGGTAAATGCACAGTACAGTATAACCATGGGGATGAACAGAGTGCGCTATGGTAAATGCAAAGTACAGTATAACCATGGGGATGAACAGAGTGCGCTATGGTAAATGCACAGTACAGTATAACCATGGGGATGAACAGAGTGCGCTATGGTAAATGCAAAGTACAGTATAACCATGGGGATGAACAGAGTGCGCTATGGTAAATGCACAGTACAGTATAACCATGGGGATGAACAGAGTGCGCTATGGTAAATGCACAGTACAGTATAACCATGGGGATGAACAGAGTGCGCTATGGTAAATGCACAGTACAGTATAACCATGGGGATGAACAGAGTGCGCTATGGTAAATGCACAGTACAGTATAACCATGGGGATGAACAGAGTGCGCTATGGTAAATGCAAAGTACAGTATAACCATGGGGATGAACAGAGTGCGCTATGGTAAATGCACAGTACAGTATAACCATGGGGATGAACAGAGTGCGCTATGGTAAATGCACAGTACAGTATAACCATGGGGATGAACAGAGTGCGCTATGGTAAATGCACAGTACAGTATAACCATGGGGATGAACAGAGTGCGCTATGGTAAATGCACAGTACAGTATCACCATGGGGATGAACAGAGTGCGCTATGGTAAATGCACAGTACAGTATAACCATGGGGATGAACACAGTGCGCTATGGTAAATGCACAGTACAGTATAACCATGGGGATGAACAGAGTGCGCTATGGTAAATGCACAGTACAGTATAACCATAGGGAATGAACACAGTGCGCTATGGTAAATGCACAGTACAGTATAACCATGGGGATGAACAGAGTGCGCTATGGTAAATGCACAGTACAGTATAACCATGGGGATGAACAGAGTGCGCTATGGTAAATGCACAGTACAGTATAACCATGGGGATGAACAGAGTGCGCTATGGTAAATGCACAGTACAGTATAACCATGGGGATGAACACAGTGCGCTATGGTAAATGCACAGTACAGTATAACCATGGGGATGAACACAGTGCGCTATGGTAAATGCACAGTACAGTATCACCATAGGGAATGAATGCATGGGAAAACTGTAAAAAAAAATACCATGGTAAGCGTTTATAAGGGACTATGTTAATCTGAGACATATCTGATGTTATAGCCGCACATACCCCCCCTTCCTAGATGGTACTCCAGCCCGGGAGCTCAGTGCCAGGCACGCACACGTCAGCATGCTGCTCCCAGGTGTGCCCCCAGCAGAGTCTGAGATGAGCTCTTGAGTCAGGACCCTAGGACACTACTGATCTTTGTGTAGAAACTAATTGGCCTTGCTGCTGGAGTGCTCGCAATGACCACTCTTAAGAGGGGTGCAGCATCCTAGTCAGTGAAGAAGCCCCCGCAGTCCACTGGCCCTAATGCTCGCTGGGTCATAACTGACATTAAGCTGAGAGTCTGCAAAATGACTGCTAGGGCTGGTAAAGTGGTTCATATATCTCTTGTGCATTGAGCACGATTCACTTGCAACATTTTGCATTGATTTCTGCGGGTGGGGCCTGGGGTTTGAAAGCTAATAAAAATAAAAATAGAAGAAGAAATAAAATGTACTCTAGAAAAAATAGTAATAAATAATTTCTGCCATGGAGGAGGGAAAAGTCTATCAGCATTGAAACAAAAGAGATTAACAGCAGCAGCGTGGCTCAGAAATGAATACTGATGCCTCGTTCCATCAATCTTATCCTCCTGGTGGACTGTTCGACTGGCGCTGCCGAGCGCTCTGAGAATCCGAGGTGCTTTTAATTGGTAAAAACAACATCTCTTTGATATATTCCAGTTCCTCTTTGCAATTCAGAATGCTTTTAAAGCTCACTGTGCCGAAGTATATTAGTGAAGATTGACTTCAGCAAAGTGATTTCTTTTTGTCATGTGCCGCTGATGGTGTTGCTGCTGCATTAGCTTCGAGGTCGAGAATAATCGCATTTATAGCGACATGAAGGGGACCTGCTCTCCATGCATCTTGGAATATATTAATGACAAGTTTTTAAATCAAGGCACTTTTTAACACTGTTGACATCAAACTGCAAAGCAGTGTAATCAACAAACTAGGTTTTAAAAGTGCAAAGTAACACTAATACACTGGGAACACTGGAGTGATTCAGCGGATTGACAGAGTTCTGTACTGACTAATACACTGGGAAAACGGGTGTGATTCAGCGGATTGACAGAGCTCTGTACTGACTAATACACTGTTCATAGTAAAACTTGGAATGGGTGAAAATGCTATGCAAGAGGAGTCTTATTTCCATCCCTGTATCAAGTCAAATTTAGGTCCACCAGATAAGGTCCATTAAGCAGTTAATTGTGACCTGCTCAAAATGAGATTCACTATATTGTGGTCATTGTCAGGCCATTGCTACCTTCTCTTGCAGTCCCACCCCTTCTAAACTACCACAAGATCTAGATTCTTAAAGCACTTTACTGCAAACCGTTTGCCTTTATTAGAAAGAAAAGATGGACCCAATACAGTTACCAAACCCTAAATGAAGCGCTCAGATGAATGGTAGAGAGGTTAGGAATGAGCCGCCCTCGAATGAAGGTCAGGTTCATTGAAGCACTCACTTGTTTTCTTGCCTAACAGCTACTGTCAGGCATTTCACATTTCAGCAAACTGTGTATAGTAATCAATAAGTGTTTTGCTTATAATCAATAAACAGTATTGCTATGTATTAATTATGAATCCGTCCATTAAACCTCTGTTTGGATACGGGAAAAAAGATTATTATTATTTATTATTAGTATTTGTGCCTACTCCATATGAAAGAATGCTATTGTATTGTATTGGCAGGCTGTAGTTACCTGTGAGCTTTGTTTGCACTGGAACACTAGTATAGTATTTCTTGTTTTGTGCACGTCAGGCTCATTCACATACAGTAACCCGCAGCGTCTTGTGTACTTGCACTGCAGAGGCACACAGAGCAGCTACAGTGCATCATTATCAACAGAACTGTCACAATACAAGTGGCGTGTACTGGAATATTTCCAGGCTTGCATACTGGTTTGTCCCAGCACACAGACATATCGTATGTCCTGGTGTCACTGAGCTGGCCAAAGAATATTCCTTTAATAGGTGCTGATGAAAATCTTTCAAATAGATTTAGTGTAACCGCATTCACAATTTGTCAGCAGATGCTTGAAAACTACATGCAGGAGTCTCCAAAGAAATGCCCTGAGAAAAGTTTACCGCTGGATTTTCGTAGTTTTGCATTTAGTGGAGTTTCCCCTGGTTTGTCATGTTTATTAATATGCTTTACCATACCTCGCTATACTTTACTACGCTTATCTATGCTTTCGCTGTGCTTTATTAGACCTGGCTATGTTTTAACTATGGGAAACATTTACAAGGTTTGATTGGGGAAGCGGGATAACAGAACTTCCTGAAGCTGTCCACACACTGTGACACTGATGTTAATAAGAAATCTGTGTTCAACACTCAAACACACATTTGAATTTTGTTCTCGTTTAATGATCGTGGGGCATCTCTGGATAATATTAGCAACTAGAGACAGGGAGCCGCTGACAAACCCCACACATCACCCCAGGACAGACATCCATACTACATTCAGAACCACGACAATACATCCCAACACACCGGAGTGCGCTTCCTTTGTTTCTCTGCAGTGAAACTATTTCTAAAATGATCTTCTTACAAACCCACCCTCAACGCATGCCAGCTCTCATGCTTCATGAGACTGTGAAGACGATAACGTCAAAAACAAACACGGCTTTGGGACTATTTCTGGTTTGTCAAAGCACTTCACCCTCCCTCCTAAAAAAAAACAAACACCTTTTTATGAAAGCCAAAATCCTGAAAAAAATGACCCAAAGAAATTACAATCTTTTTTAGAATTATCTTTAGAGAAAGGGACAGTTCATACAGATACAACACTTGCAAAAAACAGACAGCCCCTAATTAAAACGCTGACAGCAGGAAACAATGTTGCTAATTCATCAAGGCTCCATTGCTGCATTTGAATCACTCCGCTCCCAGTAGACCAAAGAGACTACATTCAAATGTTTTTTGTCACACAGCATCACAGCCCACATGTTTTGTTGCCACAGGTAACTATGAGCACAGATGTTCTGAAATGAGCAGTTTTGAAGTGTTTGCATTGTACCAGCTGCCCCAGGACACACATCATTGCCACAGGAAAGTTTTGAATTCCTCCAGAACCCAAGAAGAAAGTACAGCAAGCCCTGGCAGCCTGTCTCTTTCACGTGGCAACACGTAAACGATTTCTGTTTGAGCAAGAATCACACAGACAGCTTTCATACTCTTTTTTTCAGTAATAAATGTAGAAAGTCTTTACCGTTGCAGAACTGGAGCAGTGAAGATGTGTCATAGAGGCTGCAATAGCTGGAAACCACGTCCTCCATTCTGGTCCTGCTCTCTCAATCCTGCTCTCTGAATCCCTCCCTTTCTCTCTCTCTCAATCCCTCCCTCTCCCTCTCTCAATCCCTCCCTCTCTCTCAATCCCTCCCTCTCTCTCTCTCTCTCTCTCTCTCTCTCTCTCCCTCCCCCTCCCTCTCTCTCTCTCCCTCTCTCTCGCTCTCCTTCTCCCCCTCTCTATGTCTCTCAATCCCTCCCTCTCCCTCTCGTGCTCCAATATCTCTGTTACTTTAGTTTGCCTGCCACGGGAGCTCTTCCTCCATTCACCATCCAGTTTTCTTGGGTCGGCCTGCCAGTGTCAGTTACCATGGCAACCCATTTGCTTTGATGATGTCATGTGACCACAGCCTTCTTCCTGAATGAGCGGGTGCTAGTACTGGTGGTGTGAGGAGGGGGTTAAGAGGTTCTTGCTTATTTCGGTTTGCCCCCCGCCCCTCGTCTCTCTCTTTCTCTTGCTGCTGTCGTGGTACGACACAGTCTTGTAGCGCACAAGGAAACAGCTTTTTTTTTTCTTTTTTTGCGAAGAGGACTTTCTGTGGGTGTGTGTGCCTGATACACTGTGAAGAGCTGCCAAACTGCATTCTCCAATTCCTGCCTGACAGTAATCTTAGACCAGTAGAAAATCAGGGCTGAGTTCCTTTCAAAATACAGCCACTCAGCCGGAGACCAATAAGCAAATACCAGCAAACTAGTTTTTAGACTAGTACGTAGGCAGGATAATTTAATTCATTTAATTTGTGTATGGCTGTCACAGGAAGCGGCAACCCCAGCAAAGTGAAATATGATGTAGGCAGGCAGAGAGGCAGAAAAGCAGCTAGAGAAGCAGGTAGGTAGGCAGGCAGAGAGGCAGAAAGGCAGCTAGAGAGACAAGCAGGCAGAGAGGCAGAAAGGCAGCTAGAGAGACAAGCAGGCAGAGAGGCAGAAAGGCAGCTAGAGAGGCAAGCAGGCAGAGAGGCAGAAAGGCAGCTAGAGAGACAAGCAGGCAGAGAGGCAGAAAGGCAGCTAGAGAGGCAAGCAGGCAGAGAGGCAGAAAGGCAGCTAGAGAGACAAGCAGGCAGAGAGGCAGAAAGGCAGCTAGAGAGGCAAGCAGGCAGAGAGGCAGAAAGGCAGCTAGAGAGACAAGCAGGCAGAGAGGCAGAAAGGCAGCTAGAGAGACAAGCAGGCAGAGAGGCAGAAAGGCAGCTAGAGAGACAAGCAGGCAGAGAGGCAGAAAGGCAGCTAGAGAGACAAGCAGGCAGAGAGGCAGAAAGGCAGCTAGAGAGGCAAGCAGGCAGAGAGGCAGGTAGGCAGGCAGGTAGGCAGAGAGGTAGAGAGGCAGCTAGAGAGGCAGGCAGGCAGAGAGGCAGGTAGGCAGGCAGGCAGGCAGAGAGGTAGAGAGGCAGCTAGAGAGGCAAGCAGGCAGAGAGGCAGGTAGGCAGGCAGGCAGGCAGAGAGGTAGAGAGGCAGGCAGGCATAGAGGCAGAGAGGAAGGCAGGCAAGCAGGGACACAGGAAATGTGCCATATGGAAAGAATACACCACGGCTCAGGGACAGGCATGATCACAAGAAAGAGATTAAGTTTGCGGCTGCTGCAAAAACCTATCAGAGGCCGCTCTGCTTTTCATATAATTAATGAAACAGATTTCAGCAGCTTCCCTGAACTGGGAGAGAGAGAGGAGAAGAGAGAGAGACAGGGAGGGAGAGAGAGAGAGAGAGAGAGAGACAGGGGAGAGAGAGAGAGAGAGAGACAGACAGAAGGGAGAGGAGAGAGAGAGAGAGAGAGAGAGAGAGAGGAGAGAGAGAGAGGAGAGAGGAGCAGACAGAGGAGAGAGAGAGAGAGGAGAGAGATGGAGAGAGAGAGACATCGTAGAAGAGAGAGATAGGGGGGGAAAACGAGACAGAGAGAGAGTGACAGGGAGAGATACAGCGGAGAGAGGAGAGATAGAAGAGAGAGAGTAGAGAAGAGTAAAGCGAGCGAGAGGATAGAGAGGAGACCAGGTAGAGGGGAAGTCGAGGATAGATAGAAGAGTAGAGAGAACGCGAGAAGATGAGAAAGCGAGGAGAGATGCGAGAGTAGACCCGGCATCAAGCTGCAGATAGTAGATAACGACAGTGGCGGGGGGTGAGGGCGGCTAAGAGAAAAGAGATCTAGGTGAGGGAGACGAGGGGGAGGTGCCTGAGGCTAGAGAGAAGAGAGCAGAGAGAGAGAAAGATGCAGCAGAGGTAGAGAGAGAGAGATAAAGTAAGTATAGAGAAGAAAAGCAGACGAAGGGAGAAGATATACAGATACATCTACCCCCAAGTGGAGAATAGCATATAAGCTCTATGACAGCATAATTAGCCCTATAGACCACAGTTGAACGCGGATGGACTATAGAGATAGAGATAGCTGTGAAAAAGTTCAATTGTTTTTTTTTTACTTAGTTTTTTGGGTAACAAAGCATTTTTAGAAAGCATGTGTTTTTTATTCTGATATGTTTTGAATTCAGCTGAGGAGTGTCGGTACACGAGAAACACAGCCTCCAGTTCTGGCAGAACATCTTGTGCTTCAATTATTCATAGGTCACAGTGAGGATGGAAATATGCATTATGTTAACTGCGTGGTCAGTACTTACTTTTAAATTTTTCTGTGCAGCCAAAAAAAAAGAAAGCAAGCTCTGGAAGAGATAGAGACATAATCCTGCTTGTTTTTGACACGTCCCGCTGACTCTGCGCTCTGATTTGATCTCTTTGGAAAGCTACACGCAGGCCTGCTCCAGCAAGACCATCTCATTCAATTAGTAATTCAGGTCCTTTCTGCTTCTCTGGGAGAGCAAGCCTGGGGGCATCTCATGGTTAATCCTCATCGGTTATTTATACTGATTATACAGTTATTTATTTGTTATTACTGTATGCTATACAGTAAGCATAGCCCTGTGGAGAGGACTCCTAGCTCACCTGACTTGATTCTGCTGTTGCAGGGCTAGTTATAATGAGTTTGATATAGGCAGTTTAACGAGGGACACCCTGTTGACCTCAGGGGTTTGCATGCAGTCTGACTGTCCGATAATGGATTTCTAATTAAGCTGGCCACATGTAAAATAGCACCTGGGTCAGTCTGAAAGGCATGGAGAAAGGACTGAGCTCTGTGGCTGTATGCAGTGCTGCTGCCAAGCGCTCATGTCTTTCCAGAAAGACAAGCAGAAAGGTGTCTTTTGATTTTACTTTGTTTAAAGCGCACATCCCAGTGCTGAAAGTAAAGCTGGCTGTTCCTGTGATTCCTGCAGTGCTGAAAGTGAAGCTGTCTGTTCCTGCGATTCTCGCTCGCCTGTCTGATCACCAACTAACCTGTTACACAAGAACAGCAATGCTGGCTCCATTTCTCACAGTCTGACAATCATTTATCACAGTGAATATGAACCCTTCCCTGTCCTGAATGGAGCAGAATCCAGCAGATCTCAGAGACGCTGTATTCAGTGGAACTGCAGATAAAGCTTGGGTGGCACTTTTTAAATTTGATTGCAGGTCATATTGTAACAGTAGAAGATAAGCTGGCAGCTGTTAGTTATCAGGTTATATGTGTCTGGAAACCACAGGGAGCAAGAGTCCACTTGCATTTCTATAAACCCATGCAACAATCTGAAGATAAGATGATTGCCCATGAATACTGAACTCGCCTGAAAAAAAGAAGAAAACATCAAGCAGCCCAGAAGTCTGTTCACAAAGGTGCTAATCACGTTATTTATTTATTTATTTAGTTAGTTTTTTTAGTTGTTAGTTAGTTTCAGTCTGTTCACAAAGGTGCTAATCACGTTATTTATTTTTGTATTTTTTTAGTTCTAGTTGATATGTTGCTGCACAGGGTTAAAATGAGACCCACAGACAGATTCCTACTGGTTTTCTTCAACTTGAGTTCTCCTCTGATTAAGCAGATGGGTAAAAAGACTCTGGTACTCCAGCTTGAAGTGTGTTTAAGGCAATCACTGAACATAATGAACAGAGGGTTTCCTATCTAGGAATACTGATCCCTCATTCTCATTCACTTTCACCACACAAGGGAACAAGCGATACAGGCTGCTCAGAATTCACTAGACTGTTTGTAAACCAATCAGACGATTGCAAGCATCTGAATTCTTAGTTTTTATTTCTGGTTTGGTATCATGCATTCTGCTCTTTCCACTGTATTTAATGCACTATTTCATGTATTATGCTGCTATCATGTATTCTGCTCTTTCCACTGTATTTAATGTATTATTTTTTTTTTTTTTTTTTACTGTATATCATGTATGATGTATTTCTCTGTATTTAAAGTATTATGGATTTTCTGCATCTTGTAAAGCGCTTTGTGATGATGGTGAAATACACAGAGGCACACTCACAAAGGCCTGGTGAGCCTATGTGGCAGATGTGTCCAGATCAAGCTAGTAACAAACAGCACAGTCCTGACTCCATTTAAATCAGCACTCTGTCATGAACACAAGCTGACAGCAAGCAGGGGGTAAAATCAGCCTCTTGGATAAAAACACAGCAAAGTTCAGCAAATTCACTGGCAAGCAGAAGTGAGCAAGCAGAGAGGTGGTGAAGCATGGTAACAAACATGTCTAACCACAAGTTAACTGGGATAAATGCACTGCATATTTGTGGACTGGGAAAACTCTGCAAAATTACTGTGCAGCAAGAGAAATAAAAAAATTGAAGTGTCTGTTTTACATCACAGTAACAGCACCGCTATGTCATGTTTATATCGTTTAAAGAGATGCGTTATTCACCCCACCCCTCCCCCGTGCGCTTTCTCTTCTGCTTAAACAAGAATAAACGTACAGCACAGTAATTCAAGAAAGGAGGAGAAATATCTCCTTTAAAATACATAAAGTTTCAATCCTCTATACTGCACGCAGTTTCAATCCTCTATACTGTACGCAGTTTCAATCCTTTATACTGCAAGCAGTTTCAATCCTCTATACTGTACGCAGTTTCAATCCTCTATACTGCATGCAGAGTTTCAATCCTCTATACTGCACGCAGTTTCAATCCTCTATACTGCACGCAGTTTCAATCCTCTATACTGCACGCAGTTTCAATCCTCTATACTGCATGCAGTTTCAATCCTCTATACTGCACGCAGTTTCAATCCTCTATACTGCACGCAGAGTTTCAATCCTCTATACTGCACGGAGTTTCAATCCTCTATACTGCACAGAGTTTCAATCCTCTATACTGCACGGAGTTTCAATCCTCTATACTGCATGCAGAGTTTCAATCCTCTATACTGCACGGAGTTTCAATCCTCTATACTGCACGCAGAGTTTCAATCCTCTATACTGCACGCAGTTTCAATCCTCTATACTGCACAGAGTTTCAATCCTCTATACAGAGTTTCAATCCTCTATACTGCACAGAGTTTCAATCCTCTATACTGCACAGAGTTTCAATCCTCTATACTGCACGGAGTTTCAATCCTCTATACTGCATGCAGAGTTTCAATCCTCTATACTGCACGGAGTTTCAATCCTCTATACTGCACGCAGTTTCAATCCTCTATACTGCACGCAGTTTCAATCCTCTATACTGCACGCAGTTTCAATCCTCTATACTGCATGCAGAGTTTCAATCCTCTATACTGCACGGAGTTTCAATCCTCTATACTGCATGCAGAGTTTCAATCCTCTATACTGCACAGAGTTTCAATCCTCTATACTGCATGCAGAGTTTCAATCCTCTATACTGCACGCAGTTTCAATCCTCTATACTGCACAGAGTTTCAATCCTCTATACTGCACAGAGTTTCAATCCTCTATACTGCACGCAGTTTCAATCCTCTATACTGCACGCAGTTTCAATCCTCTATACTGCACACAGTTTCAATCCTCTATACTGCACAGAGTTTCAATCCTCTATACTGCATGCACAGAGTTTCAATCCTCTATACTGCATGCAGTTTCAATCCTCTATACTGCACAGAGCAGAGTTTCAATCCTCTATACTGCACAGAGTTTCAATCCTCTATACTGCACGCAGTTTCAATCCTCTATACTGCACGCAGTTTCAATCCTCTATACTGCACGCAGTTTCAATCCTCTATACTGCACAGAGTTTCAATCCTCTATACTGCACAGAGTTTCAATCCTCTATACTGCACAGAGTTTCAATCCTCTATACTGCACGGAGTTTCAATCCTCTATACTGCACAGAGTTTCAATCCTCTATACTGCACGCAGTTTCAATCCTCTATACTGCACAGAGTTTCAATCCTCTATACTGCACAGAGTTTCAATCCTCTATACTGCACAGAGTTTCAATCCTCTATACTGCACAGAGTTTCAATCCTCTATACTGCACAGAGTTTCAATCCTCTATACTGCACGCAGTTTCAATCCTCTATACTGCACGGAGTTTCAATCCTCTATACTGCATGCAGAGTTTCAATCCTCTATACTGCACGCAGTTTCAATCCTCTATACTGCACGCAGTTTCAATCCTCTATACTGCACGCAGTTTCAATCCTCTATACTGCACGCAGTTTCAATCCTCTATACTGCACAGAGTTTCAATCCTCTATACTGCACAGAGTTTCAATCCTCTATACTGCATGCAGTTTCAATCCTCTATACTGCACAGAGTTTCAATCCTCTATACTGCATGCAGAGTTTCAATCCTCTATACTGCACGCAGTTTCAATCCTCTATACTGCATGCAGAGTTTCAATCCTCTATACTGCACAGAGTTTCAATCCTCTATACTGCACAGAGTTTCAATCCTCTATACTGCACGGAGTTTCAATCCTCTATACTGCATGCAGTTTCAATCCTCTATACTGCACGCAGTTTCAATCCTCTATACTGCACACAGTTTCAATCCTCTATACTGCACGCAGTTTCAATCCTCTATACTGCACGCAGTTTCAATCCTCTATACTGCACGCAGTTTCAATCCTCTATACTGCACGCAGTTTCAATCCTCTATACTGCACGCAGTTTCAATCCTCTATACTGCACAGAGTTTCAATCCTCTATACTGCACAGAGTTTCAATCCTCTATACTGCACGCAGTTTCAATCCTCTATACTGCACAGCAGTTTCAATCCTCTATACTGCACGCAGTTTCAATCCTCTATACTGCACGCAGAGTTTCAATCCTCTATACTGCACAGAGTTTCAATCCTCTATACTGCATGCAGTTTCAATCCTCTATACTGCACGCAGTTTCAATCCTCTATACTGCACAGAGTTTCAATCCTCTATACTGCACAGAGTTTCAATCCTCTATACTGCACGCAGTTTCAATCCTCTATACTGCACGCAGTTTCAATCCTCTATACTGCACGCAGTTTCAATCCTCTATACTGCACAGAGTTTCAATCCTCTATACTGCACAGAGTTTCAATCCTCTATACTGCACAGAGTTTCAATCCTCTATACTGCACGCAGTTTCAATCCTCTATACTGCACAGAGTTTCAATCCTCTATACTGCACAGAGTTTCAATCCTCTATACTGCACGCAGTTTCAATCCTCTATACTGCACGCAGTTTCAATCCTCTATACTGCACAGAGTTTCAATCCTCTATACTGCACAGAGTTTCAATCCTCTATACTGCATGCAGTTTCAATCCTCTATACTGCACGCAGTTTCAATCCTCTATACTGCACGCAGTTTCAATCCTCTATACTGCACGCAGTTTCAATCCTCTATACTGCACGCAGTTTCAATCCTCTATACTGCACAGAGTTTCAATCCTCTATACTGCACGCAGTTTCAATCCTCTATACTGCACGCAGTTTCAATCCTCTATACTGCACGCAGTTTCAATCCTCTATACTGCACAGAGTTTCAATCCTCTATACTGCACAGAGTTTCAATCCTCTATACTGCACAGCAGTTTCAATCCTCTATACTGCACGCAGTTTCAATCCTCTATACTGCACGCAGTTTCAATCCTCTATACTGCACGCAGTTTCAATCCTCTATACTGCACGCAGAGTTTCAATCCTCTATACTGCATGCAGTTTCAATCCTCTATACTGCACAGAGTTTCAATCCTCTATACTGCACAGAGTTTCAATCCTCTATACTGCAAGCAGTTTCAATCCTCTATACTGCGCAGTTTCAATCCTCTATACTGCACAGAGTTTCAATCCTCTATAGCTTCAATCCTCTATACTGCACAGAGTTTCAATCCTCTATACTGCACAGAGTTTCAATCCTCTATACTGCATGCAGTTTCAATCCTCTATACTGCACGCAGTTTCAATCCTCTATACTGCACAGAGTTTCAATCCTCTATACTGCACAGAGTTTCAATCCTCTATACTGCACGCAGTTTCAATCCTCTATACTGCACGCAGTTTCAATCCTCTATACTGCACAGAGTTTCAATCCTCTATACTGCACAGAGTTTCAATCCTCTATACTGCATGCAGAGTTTCAATCCTCTATACTGCACGGAGTTTCAATCCTCTATACTGCACAGAGTTTCAATCCTCTATACTGCACAGCAGTTTCAATCCTCTATACTGCACGCAGTTTCAATCCTCTATACTGCACGCAGTTTCAATCCTCTATACTGCACGCAGTTTCAATCCTCTATACTGCAGAGTTTCAATCCTCTATACTGCACGCAGTTTCAATCCTCTATACTGCACAGAGTTTCAATCCTCTATACTGCACAGAGTTTCAATCCTCTATACTGCACAGAGTTTCAATCCTCTATACTGCACAGAGTTTCAATCCTCTATACTGCACGCAGTTTCAATCCTCTATACTGCACAGAGTTTCAATCCTCTATACTGCACGCAGTTTCAATCCTCTATACTGCACGCAGTTTCAATCCTCTATACTGCACGCAGTTTCAATCCTCTATACTGCACGCAGTTTCAATCCTCTATACTGCACAGAGTTTCAATCCTCTATACTGCACGCAGTTTCAATCCTCTATACTGCACAGCAGTTTCAATCCTCTATACTGCACAGAGTTTCAATCCTCTATACTGCACAGAGTTTCAATCCTCTATACTGCACAGAGTTTCAATCCTCTATACTGCACGCAGTTTCAATCCTCTATACTGCACGCAGTTTCAATCCTCTATACTGCACAGAGTTTCAATCCTCTATACTGCACAGAGTTTCAATCCTCTATACTGCACAGAGTTTCAATCCTCTATACTGCACAGAGTTTCAATCCTCTATACTGCACGCAGTTTCAATCCTCTATACTGCACAGAGTTTCAATCCTCTATACTGCACGCAGTTTCAATCCTCTATACTGCACAGCAGTTTCAATCCTCTATACTGCACAGAGTTTCAATCCTCTATACTGCACAGAGTTTCAATCCTCTATACTGCATGCAGTTTCAATCCTCTATACTGCACGCAGTTTCAATCCTCTATACTGCACGCAGTTTCAATCCTCTATACTGCACAGAGTTTCAATCCTCTATACTGCACAGAGTTTCAATCCTCTATACTGCACAGCAGTTTCAATCCTCTATACTGCACGCAGTTTCAATCCTCTATACTGCACAGAGTTTCAATCCTCTATACTGCACAGAGTTTCAATCCTCTATACTGCATGCAGTTTCAATCCTCTATACTGCACACAGTTTCAATCCTCTATACTGCAAGCAGTTTCAATCCTCTATACTGCACGCAGTTTCAATCCTCTATACTTTCAATCCTCTATACTGCATGCAGTTTCAATCCTCTATACTGCACGCAGTTTCAATCCTCTATACTGCACGCAGTTTCAATCCTCTATACTGCACGCAGTTTCAATCCTCTATACTGCACAGAGTTTCAATCCTCTATACTGCACAGAGTTTCAATCCTCTATAGTTTCAATCCTCTATACTGCACGCAGTTTCAATCCTCTATACTGCACGCAGTTTCAATCCTCTATACTGCACAGAGTTTCAATCCTCTATACTGCACAGAGTTTCAATCCTCTATACTGCATGCAGTTTCAATCCTCTATACTGCACGCAGTTTCAATCCTCTATACTGCACAGAGTTTCAATCCTCTATACTGCATGCAGTTTCAATCCTCTATACTGCACGCAGTTTCAATCCTCTATCTATACTGCACGCAGTTTCAATCCTCTATACTGCACGCAGTTTCAATCCTCTATACTGCACGCAGTTTCAATCCTCTATACTGCACGCAGTTTCAATCCTCTATACTGTACGCAGTTTCAATCCTCTATACTGCACACAGTTTCAATCCTCTATACTGCACACAGTTTCAATCCTCTATACTGCACGCAGTTTCAATCCTCTATACTGCACGGAGTTTCAATCCTCTATACTGCATGCAGTTTCAATCCTCTATACTGCACGCAGTTTCAATCCTCTATACTGTACGCAGTTTCAATCCTCTATACTGCACAGAGTTTCAATCCTCTATACTGCATGCAGTTTCAATCCTCTATACTGCATGCACAGAGTTTCAATCCTCTATACTGCATAGAGTTTCAATCCTCTATACTGCATGCAGTTTCAATCCTCTATACTGCATGCAGAGTTTCAATCCTCTATACTGCATGGAGTTTCAATCCTCTATACTGCATGCAGTTTCAATCCTCTATACTGCATGCACAGAGTTTCAATACTCTATACTGCATGCACAGAGTTTATTTTCATTCCAGTTCCATCATGGATGCACCATGGTGTTTGAGAACTGGTCAGACTCCTTGAAAAACAAAATGAAAAGCAGCTGGAATCCGAAGCTGTGAATCAGATAACCTGATTAACCTGTAACCAATAACCTGAGCACTGCCTGACAATACAGGATAATAACAAACAGTGACAATGACAACAATGGCATTTCATTTCCTCACTCATGTTATATTGACACTACTCAAGTGTTTTTTTTTTTTTTGTTCTTCCAACCTTGAAGGTTGAGTCTCACAGTGTGGGCACGCATGCACGCACGCACACACTCATGTGGCACATTTCTTATATTGGCACAATATAAAACTGAAGTGATGCAGAATGATAAAACTCCCAAACTGCACAGGAGTGATTACCATAGACAGCTGCTCTCTAGCACACACCTGCTCTGGGGATTGCACAGGAGGGATTACTATAGACAGCTGCTCTCCAGAACACACCCGCTCTGGGGATTGGACAGGAGGGATTACTATAGACAGCTACTCTCCAGCACACACCTGCTCTGGGGATCGCACAGGAGGGATTACTATAGACAGCTACTCTCCAGCACACACCCGCTTGGGGATTGCACAGGAGTGATTACTATAGACAGTTGCTCTCCAGCACACACCCACTTGGGGATCGCACAGGAGTGATTACTATAGACAGCTGCTCTCCAGCACACACCTGCTCTGGGGATTGGAGAGGAGGGATTACTATAGACAGCTGCTCTCCAACACACACCTACTCGGGGGATCGGACAGGAGTGATTACTATAGACAGCTGCTCTCCAGCACGCATTGCTCGGGGGATCGGACAGGAGTGATTACTATAGACAGCTGCCCTCCAGCACACACCCGCTCTGGGGATCGCACAGGAGGGATTACTATAGATATATACAATGATATACAATACATATACAGAACTAGAATAAAAACACACAGAGAGATCTTTCTTTGACCTTTGCAATTTGAAAAGCTCAGTTCAAATTTCAGCTGGAGATCAATGAGTGACCTCCCACGTTCAAGTCAATCATCTCTCGCACAGAACCTAACCCACAGAAGTAACCAAGCTACTGAACCCTGGAGATGCCCCTGAGTGCAGACAGGCTGACGAGCCCCGTTCTGATTTTCCACCCTATTCCCTTTGGGACCACAGCCAAGATCAGCAACTCGACGAGAGTGGGATTCAAACCACAACTGCATGACTCACCATGCGCTTCAAATCACAGTATTGTGCCCAGGTGAGCCACTGGGAACCTCACTGGACAGTCCTAATCCTTACTGCAGGGTTTGCTTTTGCCGAAAGGGACTGTAGTCTATATGTACAATAATAAATATGTTTCCCCGGTTACTGTGTCAAGACTAACTTGCAACAGCTTGCTTTAGACATTCAGATACAAGACATAATGTTCCAGCGATAGCTGCTATTTGTGTATCATTCTGAAGCAGTGGCAGCTAATATTCCCTGCTGATGGGATTAAAGCCTTTGATGGGATTAAAGTTTCTGATGGGATTACGGCCCAGGATAGATTTACAACATTTTCTTTTTCTCTCTCAAAAACCACCTGCTTAACGTTCCAGTATTAAAGTACCCACTGTGAAGACGCATTGCCCTTTTTTTATCTTCAAGAAATTGCCTTTCTTTTGTATTCCTACACAGAGCAGGAGTGCAAGCTGTTCACCTGTCATGCCAGCCCTGAGTAATGCAAACCCTTGATTAGTTCACATGATGACAGCAGCTTGTGTGCTGGGCTGCCTGGCCGTGGCTCTGTGTTGCATTGTGGCTTCTCTAACTCAGAAAAGGGGAGTCTATTGGTATAAAAAGCACATACACTCCTCAATATGCAGGGGAACCTTAACCTTGAAACATGTTAAGGCTGGTTTAAACTCAAAGCCTGTGACTGCAGGGAGACTTCAGCTGTGACTCAAACAGCTTGAGATGATAAAGAGTCAGCCCTTCCCGGGGTCACCAGACAGCCGCATGACAAGAAACAGACCATCTTAATTGAAGCATTTCACTGCCTACCAACACAAACACAAGGCTTCATATGATAACATGAATTCATATGCATAGGGCATAATAAATTCACTTTTCAATAGAACTCAATGCATTCATCAGCCCATTGCACCAGATCCCACCCCCGTTCACACAACCCGTCAATCACACGCCAGCTCTAGTGCTCCAGGTAAAGGTGCCACAGGGATATCAATAAGCAGCAACGACCTGCAGTAGCAGCCTCTGGAGTTGTGAGGTGATCGCTCTGAACTGGCTCCTCTGGTATGGGCTTCATGTTCATCCCAGTGATGCTGCCCAGGGCAGGGATGCCATTCTTCAGGTCTGCTGAGCTGTGCATGTGTGGGGCTGAGATCTCCAGAATGTGCCCAGGTTAACGTATTACGCTCAGCTCACAGGTGGACACTGCTGTGATGAGCAGCGCTCCTCTGCCACAGAGCACCAGGGATGTGCTGATGTCATTAAGAAGGAGATTAAGAGCTATAAGTCAGCTCAAGCTGCAGAGAAGGCAGCTCCTGAAATAATACTGGATTTGACCTTGTGTCCGTTCTGATACGTGGCTCTGTACTGGATTTCTTTATGCGTAGGAACTCCACATATAAATAATATATAAATATATCATGAGCTCAATACAAACAACAACAATAAGGTTTCTGTACGAACGCTTACAGAGCTCTGTACGTTATTAAGAGTACATATACAGTGATGGACAGACAGACAGATCGACAGACACATCATGTGCATGTGCAAATCTGTTTTAATCGGCTGATAAACTACTGAAATGGTGAGACCTGCATTGCACTAAAAACATGCAACGCAATATAAATTCATCTCTGATGTACAAATGTTTTTAATGAAATCAGCTCTTAGCAAATGAGTTCTTGACAATATGAAGTACTTGAAGAGCAAATACAGCAGGGTGTCTACCGGAGCGCAGCTGATAAACCGAGGCAAATCTTATTACAGCTATAATGAGCCCAGGCAGCCCAGCTGGTGGCTTTACTATCTCTCCTGGGGCACAGCATTCAGCATGACATCATTGCACTGACTCAACATGAAAGCCATTAATCTGCTTCATGAAAAACAAACAGCATCAGCCTCTCCAAAGGCATGTTACTCTTTAAAAGGGTTTTACACAGTCAACAGCGTCAGGTAGCATATGGTAATGCGTTTTAACTCTTTCTTTATTTATTTCACAACACTACTTTGCCACACAATGACAAGATCACTGCTGAGAGAACGCAGAGCCGTGAGTCACACGTTTTCAGGAGAGACGTTTACTGGAGTTGGAGAGTTCAGGAGCGCAGCTACAGAAAGAGGTAACACTGTGAATCTGCTCAGTCCTGCAGTCAGACTGCACCCGCTAACACTGTACATGAAAGTCAAAGATCAGTCATAGAATATATATATATATATATATATATATATATATATATATATATATATATATATATATGTGTAAGTACACATATCCATTAGGGTTAGGGTTAGTGTCAGGGTTAGAGTTCATTGTAACCAGTTATCGTATGTGGTGGCAGGAATGATTACTTACACAAGGAGCTCTCAACTGAAAAGCAGTCTGGATGGATTCTCTGCAATGCTTTTCCCCACTGGGCACTTCAAAATACCCAGCTATAAAAATGTTACAGCCCACACTGCAGTGTGCACAGATTCATTTCAGAATCAATACTGAGAGCTCTTTATTATCTGCAAAGAACTGTCACCTCCCAGCACGGGATGCATCCGTCTCAGTTACAATGTGTCTGCTAGGGCTGGAAATCAGAACCCAGTCACAATGTGTCTGCTAGGACTGGAAATCAGAACCCAGTCACAATGTGTCTGCTAGGACTGGAAATCAGAACCCAGTCACAATGTGTCTGCTAGGACTGGAAATCAGAACCCAGTCACAGTGTGTCTGCTAGGACTGGAAATCAGAACCCAGTCACAATGTGTCTGCTAGAACTGGAAATCAGAACCCAGTCACAATGTGTCTGCTAGGACTGGAAATCAGAACCCAGTCACAATGTGTCTGCTAGAATCACAATCACAGCAGCACTGCCAAGTTCACAAAGTAGTGTTCTGCTCGGCTGCCATGGCTGTACACATGTAAATAGAACCTCTATCCAACAGATCTTCAACATGCAGCCTCGCACTTCACTGAGAATCTCAATTCAATGCATTCTGTCTTTGTATGATGTTTGCAACCAGTCAGAGAGGTTCAAAGTGTTGTGGCTCCCAGACTGGGTTTTAACCAACATTCCCAATACAGTAACTTCCTCTATATGTTGTAGGGCAGTCCTGTGGAATGAAATTACAAACTAAACATTTTAAAATGAGATTCAGAATGTCATGTACTGTAACTTTTGAATACAATATATATATATATATATATATATATATATATATATATATATATATATATATATATATATAATCTCAGGAGTTTTTTTTTTTTTTTGTGTTTATACACCTGTTTGTTTTTGTTTTTTTTATTGGGGGGATCGAACAATGTTTAAACCTCAAATCAGAAACTCAAATGCAAACCCCTGTCTCTCTCCCCCTGATATGACAGCGTAAAGGGGAGCCTGATGATTAAAGAGAGATCACCGCTAAAGGGCTCTGATATCCTTGCAGAGACCCTGAGTCTCCAGTAGTGAGCATCACGCAGCGCCACAGAGCCGTCTTTCATCACCCAGCTGTGAGACACAGAGGACAGGTAGGTACCGCCCTGCAGACTGAGGCTCCTCCCTGTTACAGTGAAGCAGCTCTGCGCCCAATTTATTCCACTTGACAGGCGGTGGGCCCTGATTAATGCAGTTCCACTAGAAGTAACCAGAGCTCCCTGCTCAACAACTATGTTAATTAGAACAAGCATCAGCCATGCATGCTGTATCTTAACGAGCTACATCAGCTGTCATTATTAGTTTCGCTTATTGGTTTTAAATCCTGGCTGCTCAGCACCTGTAATTAATTGCAAAGAGCTGCAAGGATTCCGAGAGCACACTGGCATCTTCCCGGTCTCTTTGGAAATGCCTGTCTCAGAGAGTGCATGGCTCACAGAGGGCTGCAAGGATTCAGAGAGCACACTGGCATCTTCCCGGTCTCTTTGGGAATGCCTGTCTCAGAGAGTGCATGGCTCACAGAGGGCTGCAAGGATTCCGAGAGCACACTGGCATCTTCCCGGTCTCTTTGGGAATGCCTGTCTCAGAGAGTGCATGGCTCGCAGAGGGCTGCAAGGATTCCGAGAGCACACTGGCTCTGCTTTCTTATGAACAGTTTTCTTCCCGGTCTCTTTGGGAATGCCTGTCTCAGAGAGTGCATGACTCCCAGGTGCCTCTCCGCACTCTGAGTTAATTAACCTGACTGCAAAGCCTTTCAGCCGTGCCTGACTAGCGGAGAGCAGGCAAGCCCAGTTTCTGCACTCAATGCTTCCCTCATTTTAGAAATCAGTTCTGTATCTCTTGGGGGTTCTGTTTACCTGAGAGCCTCATTAGAATGGCACATGCACTGTACTGCTCCTCCTCCTGCCACTACAGCATGGCCCTTATAACAGCTCACCAAGGGCAACCGCACAATATTATTGCACTTGACTGTCCACGGCTCAAGCTTGCTCCATGCTTTACACTGCTAGTTCAGTTTCACCCATCACTGCATTAACTCCTTGCACTTTTTTATTTAATTTTTTAATTTAAGACATGTGTGTAAATCTTTTTGCATGATATTATGCTTAACCAAACCCTTTTCTGATACAACTGTGCACTTACATATATTGTGCAAAAAGATTTTCACATTAAGTACATTGTAACTCTGCATAATAACACTGCAATGATGTGTAAGAACACATGTATTTACTAAGTAACTACTATGTAATTACACATTAATTAGAGACACTTAATGTAAAGTGTTATCGAGTGCAGGAATGAGCAGATCCACAGTGACACCTAGTGGGGTTTTGCTTGAAATATGCAAGGACACAACCGTATGAAAACTGGAGTGAAGCTGCAGGGGTCACAGTATCACATGACAACTGCTGATCACTCAAGCTAGTGACTGACGGAGGAAGAAGACGGCTGCAGAGGTATGTGAAAGGCATGAGTCAAGTCATGAGTCAAGCACAGAAGCACAACCTCACAAGCAGGCTGCGAGCAAGCGGGATCATGTGGAACATCATTCGAAGAGTGACTTTATGTTTGCTTTATTTCCATGGTTTTAGTATGCATTTACAGTTCTTGAACAGCATCATGAACAATTTATCAGAATGAAATACTATCGAGACCATTTGCTATTTATCTGTAAACATCCCTAAGCACTCCATTCCACCTCATTGATCACCGTGTCTGAGGAGAAGGCAGGCTCAATCTGCAGCACAGTGACAATGCACAGATAGGCAGACCCATATCTGTGTGATACAGCTTGCTTTCATTAATGATTTAAAGAAAGCCGAAGCAAGCCCTTCCGACTACTGGCTCGCATTGTGTCATAAATGGAGCTGCGAGTGAAGCTAGATGTAATTCTACTCCCTACTGAGAAAACAACATTAACCTAAGAGCAGGATGTTGGATGTCATGCAAGTCCTTCCTACAATATAACAGCAGCCCTTAGGGGTAGCACAAGCTATAGAATTGCAGAGCAGGGAGCGTGATGCTGAATTAAGTAAGATCCAGCATTAGCAACAAGAGAAGTGAGAACACGGACCTTCATTTGAATCATTGCAGTTTTTACAACAATGATTGTTCAACTGAGTTACATTAGCTGCAGTGCCATCCAGTATGCTCGTTGAAATGACTGGATCTGAAAAGCACACTTCATGAAAGCAACTGCGACACTTGAAGATTTCCTGGTTACTGCTTGGATAACGGAAGAACTGTAGGTAACACTTTACATGAAGTACCTTTAATTACTGTGTATTTACATTGTAGTTACATAGTAAAATACTACATTTTACAGTTGTATTACGCAGTTACAATGTACTTAATGTGTACATGCTCTGCACAATAAATGCAAGTATACAATTGTATCAGAAAAGGGTTAGGGTTAGAATTACGGTTCGGGGGTTTAGGGTTAGGGTTATATCATGCAAAAACATGTATTCATTAAGTGCATTGTAACTATGCATACTAACATTGTAATGATGTGTAAGTACAAGTGTATTTGCCAAGTAACTGCTATGTAAATACATAGCAATTAGAGACACTTCATGTAAAGTGTTACCGGATGGTATTACCAGCTCAAGAGACCTCCCCGATATTCAAAGCCATTGTGCCGCACTCAATAACTCACCCTCAAGGTTGGGCTTTGGTGCAGTGCGTACAGTGAGCAAATGACAGTGAAACAGCTTTTTAATCACAAGGCTTCAGCACATTTTAAAGCATTCAATCATGATAGCAAAATGCACATTAGAGACAGAGCCAAGCAGCAGAGCTCCTGTAACTGACTCATTTCATGAGCAAGCAAATGTACTTACACACTGTCCCAGGATGCACAGTTTTTGTGAATACTGGACTGGTGCCGTGGGAATTGACAAAACATATGAGCCAGCAAAAGAGCGCCGCCTGCAGCCTGCTCGATGACTGACTGGCTGGTACTGTACACACAGAACACAAAGTAACACTGCTCTGACTGACTGGCTGGTACTGCACGCATTGTATTATTTACAGTTGTATGCCTGTGCTTTCCAGTTCCTGTGGGTACATCCCATTAACCTCCAACACAACTTGTATAGATTATGATGCGAGCAGACAAGGGCTCCAGTGATCAATGTGTTTCCCACTCTCTGGCACACCAGACTACATCAGTGTAATAATATGGGTTTAGGAGCCACTGTCTAAAATCTTCAATCCGCTACAGAATAGAAAATGTACCCCCATACAACAGCACTAGAAAATAACTATGTGCATGCGTGCCCCTGCACCCATTACTGAAGGATTACAAGCTTTCTGGTGTCTTCTATTTATAGACAAAGGGTTATATTTAGTGCATTTTATTGCCACGTCGTAGCGTGTGTGCTATCTGAGATGCACAGAAAATACCCCCCCAGTTATACAGTGTAGACAGATCCACTACATGAATATATACTGCTGCCTGCCCCCTATGGAATTATCATGATAAGCCAGCAGTGTGAGCCAGGAACAGCAAACACAAGTACAGGATGTAGCAGTAAATAGAAATCTGACACTTACCCCCAATCAGCCCCTCGCAGTCTGACATCACGTGAAACTAATGAAGACGATTAAAAAAAAATGTAAAGTTCTTTTCAGAAACCACCGGGAAAGTCTAACCCAACAGCCACTGTCTACAAAATAATACAAATAAATAAATAAGAGTGTAAACTCTAAACCCTTCCAGCTGGAGATCAGGACACTTCTAACCCACCCACAGAGTTCCAGTGACTCGCTACAGCCCACTTCTGATTGCGGGATGCAAAGAATGCACTTCAGTGCCAGAAGGCCCAGCCTCTATTGGCTGATAAATTTGTTTGCTTCCCTCCCCTTCACTGTGTTCCCAGCCGAGGTCACACAGCCATATCAGCCTGCTGTTTAATTAATAATGAGAGGCTTTCCTTCCTGCCAAGGACGAGCTGAAAGGAACAATGGATACAGGCAGCGAGTGGCAGCCACGTCTCCACTTGGAAACACAAGCTCACAAGCAGGGCTTCTAGAACAGAGGACCCAAATGTGTGCTGCATTGCACTTACACTTTGAAGTGCTGGGTTTGGGACTGTGGTTGGGTATGGGGTTGTGTTTGGGACTGTGGTTGGGTATGGGGTTGGGTTTGGGACTGTGGTTGGGGATGGGGTTGGGTTTGGGGCTGTGGTTGGGGTTGGGGATGGGTTGTGTTTGGGGCTGTGGTTGGGGATGGAGTTGGGTTTGGAGCTGTGGTTGGGGATGGGGTTGGGTTTGGGGCTGTGGTTGGGGATGGGGTTGGGTTTGGGGCTGTGGTTGGGGATGGGGTTGGGTTTGGGGCTGTGGTTGGGGATGGGGTTGGGTTTGGGACTGTGGTTGGGGATGGGGTTGGGTTTGGGGCTGTGGTTGGGGATGGGGTTGGGTTTGGGGCTGTGGTTGGGGATGGGGTTGGGTTTGGAGCTGTGGTTGGGGATGGGGTTGGGTTTGGGGCTGTGGTTGGGGATGGGGTTGGGTTTGGAGCTGTGGTTGGGGATGGGGTTGGGTTTGGGGCTGTGGTTGGGGATGGGGTTGGGTTTGGGGCTGTGGTTGGGGATGGGGTTGGGTTTGGGGCTGTGGTTGGGGATGGGGTTGGGTTTGGAGCTGTGGTTGGGGATGGGGTTGGGTTTGGGACTGTGGTTGGGGATGGGGTTGGGTTTGGGGCCGGGGTTGGGGTTAGGGTTAGGGTTGGGGATGGGTTGGGTTGGGTTTGGCCTGTGGTTGGGGATGGGGTTAGGTTTGGGGGCTATGGTTGGGGATGGGGTTGGAGGTAGGGTTGGGGTTTGGGTTTGGGGCTGTGTTTCAGGTTGGGGGTGGGGTTTGGTTTGGGGCTGTGGTTGGGTTAATGTTTTAAAAGCTGCACATTTGTTGCCATCTAGTGTTCATTGGTAGGACTACACCTCATAAATGTACATATGTCACATTAGCCTGGTTACACCCACTTCACCCTCAATTTACAAAGCAGCTGCTTAGCAGTTTGAATACAGTGTGAACTTTAAATGACGTTATGACCGTCTTCCCTTACAATACATTGCATATATAGCGACGAAATGCATCCCTTCTTTCCTTACAATACATTGCAGATGTAACAGTGAATATTATAATACGGAACATTTACTTTTTAGTACAGTTTGCTCAGCTCCATAAAGTCACATCTGTCAAGAATGGCAAAAACCATGCAGTCATTGGGCCTTTACAACGAGATAGTGTGCTGGGCTACGTCAACGTCGTTTTTGTTATTAAAATACATTTTCAAAGAAAAACGGAATTTAAAGAAAGTAAAATAATCTAAACTCGATACAAGGTCAAAATAAATTGAAATACGAAGACGCACAGCACAGCTGAACGCGTGAGTCTGAATCTTTCTTTCAAATCTAAGGTAACTTCTCTTTAGAGCTCAGATGTATACAGAATTTACCTGGGCATAACATGCAATATTAACAGTTTCTTCCGCAGGTAAATCCCTCCTTGCTACCTCGCTCGCTGTCGTTTAAATTTCTTACGTTTTCCACGTGCTGCGTCAAACATATCCGAAATGTTTCTTTACTCATCAAGGCACACGTGCGGTTAATTTAATTTCATTACCCTGATTTGCCACTAGGGTGAGCCACGTCACCAACTACTCAATGAAGTGCTTCCAAGAAAGCGAGTGTTGCGTCGCTTTCACTGTGAGCTCAGGCGCCTCCGTTCCAGCGGTCAGGTAGACACAGTTCAGACTGGCCGGATCACGCAAAGCCTCTCAAGCAGTAGCTTGTTTTGCTGTTAATTGAGCACTACACCACTTACTAATGTAAACAAACAGAAAACTAACAAACAGTCATTTGAAGACATTTGCTCTTTAATGTTACCTGTTGGGCTGCAATAGTAAATGATTAAGTGTGGGTGCCAGTTGTACAGCGGCGTCATTATGCAGCCCCCACATCTTTTAGCTGGAGAACCTCTGATGTAAGCTGCTTTCACAATGGCACTTTTACCCGGGTCACAATCCCAGCGTAGCGTGGAACCACCTACCTGGGTTAACCCGGGTCCCAGTGACCCAGTTCAATGTGGGTCGGCACACTTTGACCCGGGTTGAGCGAGACGAAATGACAAACAGCCACGCCTGCGTGAAGGGTTCACTTCCTCAAGGGGCGTCTCTGTTTATTGTATTTCGCTTGAGACACAGCAAGAGCCAGACTGCAGCCGGGATGAGGAAGTATTTGCTCCAGTCAATGGGCTGACAGTTCAATCCAGAGAAGGCGGGATGCATAAGAACAGATATTTACAAAAACTAAAAATATCATTGGACTCAGTTCTCTAGATTTCTATAAAAATTGAACCACATTCTTTAAATAGAACAATGGCTGTCAATTTCAATACTCTTGTAGGCAGTGTGCGGGTTCTGCTCACTGGGTTTACAGTTCTTTTCAGTTCCAGCTCTTTTCAAACACTCTTTGCTCTGTATTGTTGAAGCTCAATAGTTGTTAAAGCTCAGTCCTCTGGAATGTTATTTTAATCTCCAGTCCTGCTTGCTATATAAACAAAGCAGTTCCTCAAGCTCATTCTGACACTCTGCAAACCAGGCATGCATTTCCTCATCTGGTTGAGATTAAGCTATACTCAGTCTCAGGCTATTCAAAAAAAGCCTTTGCACTTTTACCCCTATGATCAATGATCATAAAACATTTTGTCTGCCTTTTCCCTCATCTTTGTAACCTGAATGAATTGTGAATGTTCGTGCAGAGAGAGGAAAACATTCATTTTCTCTAATGATGCTCAATCTATCATTGTGTGTCTGTGTGCCGGCCGCGGCTGTCACAAGCAATCTCATTAGGGGCACGACTGGACACCTTCAGCAGACATTAGCTTGGGATCTGAATGTTTTCAGGCTTAATGTGTGCCTGTTGATCTGTATGCTAATGCTGTTGTGGAGCTCCAGGTGGTTGTTGCCCTACCTGCACACTGCCCTTTATCTCGGGTCCCTCCAGAAAAGTAATCACCGGAGTTCACAATTCTTAGCAGTTGTTTGCTTGTCACCAGGTCTGTGGCTGTACTGTAGTTTGCTCCACTTAGTTTTGTGATTAATTAATCTTTACCCAATAATGCTGCAATCCCCCACGTGTTACAGTGTAAATATGCAGCAGGGCAGAAAGTAGCCAGCAGTGTCATTGTCATTAATGATGCTAAGCAGCAGGGTCTTGCATTGAGCGGGCCAGCGCTTCCAGCAGGGTCTTGCATTGAGCAGGCAAGCGCTTCCAGCAGGGTCTTGCATTGAGCGGGACAGTGCTTCCAGCAGGGTCTTGCATTGAGCAGGCAAGCGCTTCTAGCAGGGTCTTGCATTGAGCGGGACAGTGCTTCCAGCAGGGTCTTGCATTGAGCAGGCAAGCGCTTCCAGCAGGGTCTTGCATTGAGCGGGCCAGCGCTTCCAGCAGGGTCTTGCATTGAGCGGGCCAGCGCTTCCAGCAGGGTCTTGCATTGAGCAGGCAAGCGCTTCCAGCAGGGTCTTGCATTGAGCGGGCCAGCGCTTCCAGCAGGGTCTTGCATTGAGCGGGCCAGCGCTTCCAGCAGGGTCTTGCATTGAGCAGGCAAGCGCTTCCAGCAGGTCTTGCATTGAGCAGGCAAGCGCTTCCAGCAGGGTCTTGCATTGAGCGGGCCAGCGCTTCCAGCAGGGTCTTGCATTGAGCGGGCCAGCGCTTCCAGCAGGGTCTTGCATTGAGCAGGCAAGCGCTTCCAGCAGCCTCCTCCACACTGCCCAGCAGGGTAGGGGCCATGCTGCTCTCTCATTCTCATCAATTCATTTCCTCCAGCACATGCCCCGACAGAGAAACTTTGTGTTGGAGACTCCAGCGTGTGTGTTTCCACTCCGCTCAGCCTTGGCTGTCATTGCAGGATTCAGTAACACGCTTTAGGGTAGCGTCCATACTATTTATTAATGTGTGTGTATATATTTAATGTGTGTGTATATATTTTATGTGTGTGTATATATTTTGTGTATATATTTTATGTATATATTTTATTATTGCAGTTTCAAATCGAGGAACGTGGAGAGGGTGCAAACCCATACCCCTTTCAGGTGGTCACTGGAGTGAAGTCCTTGTCAGGCAGCAGACATGCCATGCCCAGCAGCATCAAGGGTTAAAGTGCTCTGGGACTGAGGGCTGCACAGCTTTGTTCCTCCTCACTGCCCACGCTCAGGTAACATGTGTGACGGGAAACCTAAGAAGGATCCTGAAATCAATCGCATTTCACAAAGTAGAACAAGTCTAGGGCTGGTGAACCGCAAAGCCTTTAGAAAAGAGCTGTCAGGAAGCAACGAATAACATGCTGACAGCATCTCATATGTGAGGCTGGAAATCCGCATCCATTCTGCACAGTGAAATAGTGACTCTTTTGAAATCCACATCAATTCTGCACAATGAAATAGTGACTCTTTCGAATTCCACATCCATTCTGCACAGTGAATTAGTGACTATTTCGAATTTCACATCCCTTCGGCACAATGACATTTCTAGTGCTTTGTGTTGTTTTGGATCCACAGATTTGAACTGCGATTATGTAACATTGCAATTCTGCACACTGAGATGTATGTGCAGTCAAATACTGTAGCATATAAAAGCAAAGAAGATCTCAAGCTTTTTAACTTCAATATGAACCTCTATGCAGATAAAGGTGCATTGCAAGGCTGTTGTAACTTCACTATTACCCTCCATGCAGATAAAGGCTCGTTGCAAGGATTTCTGTTTCTCTGTTGAAAGTATGACGCTCTGTAAGACGATTACCATGGCACAAGAGGGGCTCGTTGACAAAGTGTTTTTTTAAGCAATAAAGAGGGAGTTTATGGGGTAGAGAAGCGCCTCTGATTTCGTGGAGATGTGATCACAATCCACAGCCTTCATCTCTGGGGGAGCTCAAAGCATTTGGTTATGCAGATCCTGGTTTTGTATTTGTATTCATGTCTCTAAAATGATTTTATCTGGGTGATTTCTGGTTACAGCAGCTTATTAAAATGGACTGGAGGTGAAGCAACCGCAGAGCTGTAATTCTGAATGCAGAAACGGTCCCTTTCATGTCTGAAGACTAGTGATTAGGATCAGCTGCCTTGGAAACTGAGAGAAATGGTTATGAAAGTAAAAAAAAAAACAAACAAAAACAAACTAAGTGCTCTGAGTTTGATGAATAGTGTACACATCTTTAAACCCGCTCAGCACTTTAAAGGGTGCGGTTCTGACAAGCATTCATTTCAATTAGAGATCTCTGCAAAGGAGCCTGAGGCAAGACCTGCTCCTTCTTTCATCAGCCTATTGTGAGCATGAAGAGATAAATGTTAAGAAAAACTGAATCGCAAGGCTGAATCTAATTATATATATATATATACAATATACAGTAGATAGATAGATATATAGATGGATAGATAGATAGATAGATAGATAGATAGATAGATAGATAGATAGATAGATAGATAGATAGATAGATAGATAGATAGATAGATAGATAGAGCACATGCTTCTTTATTTCTGCAGGCAGCTCATGTTTTCCTTACTTTAATGGGGCTCTTTCACTGCCAATAGCACAGACACTGAAAGTCTTGGCAGTGTCTGTGTTTCAGCAGAAGAAGCATTCACTCCCTTACTCTGAGTAGCACGCACTAATGTTGATGTGATTAAAGGTTTCTGAGCACAGTGCTGTGCTGGTGGGAACATCAAGGTCTTGGTCTGTGTCCCAGTGATTGAGTCAGTCTCCAGACAAGTGCTGACAGCTCTCAAGTACTGAGCAGTTGAAACAAACTTGTCAATAGATACACAGCCAAAGGGGAGCATACCTGTACCAGACATGAGAGAGTGAAAAACAGAACTTCTCTTTTTTCTTTTTTTTTTGTGTGCTTCTGACATGAATAAATAGAGCGGTATGCACTGTCATTGAAATCTGTGTCTTTAAATATTCATGAATGTAATTAAGAAGTAACACACTGAGACAGATGAATGAGTGACTGGTTCACTGTGACAGCAGCGTGTCCGTCCTCAATAGGCATTGCTGAGGAGAGTGAAGAGCTTCATGGAGGCACGGGGGGAGGGCGGGCATGCAAAACTAAACCTCTGCTTCCAGTGCTTGCTATTTCACAGGGACTACTGCAAAAAAACAGACTATTGTGAGGATTCCCAGTCTAGCTGCTATGCACAGGGTTAAACAAATAGCTAAATATAGGTTATCCTCGTGATGGGAACGTGAGTTGAGGCTGAATAAGCAACACTGGGATAGCACACAACACAACGAGCTTTGATTCCTACTTAATCAAAATGAGGCTTAAAAAAAAAGTCCTTAAGCAAAACATTCCTTGAAATGGTCCTTAACGCTTTGCAAGTGGCATTCATTGTTGATACCCTGGGCTGGGTGTGAATCTAATTCATGAAAGCCCTGGTGAAACGACGGACACCCTCGCTCCTAATTATCAGAGTCAAGTTCTCTGAGGAGAATAAAACAGCTTTACACCTTTTACATAGGAAACAAGACTGCCAGGAATATGGATGTCCTGGTGTCTGTTATTAATGTGAAATACACTGCAAAGGCACCAGCATGTCATTGCATTGCAGATATAAGCATATCATTATAACAGACCCACCGTAACCGTTCAATTATCAGCATCTATATACAGCAGATAATAATGTGGGCACATTGCAGCTATGTTTGCTGTGTCGGTGTCTGTGATACAAAGAGAACGCACACTCTCAGCTTGGTTAGAGGTATTCACTGAACACTTAGAAACATATTGCAAGTGAGTAGGTCTAAATAAACAACATTCTGAGTGCAGATCTACACTCTCCGCAAAATTCTAAGAGTGGTTGCTGCTAATAGGGTCCAGTGGGGACATGACTTCTAATGAGCTGGTGCTAGATCCTCCTCAGTTATGTGCTCAGTTCCCTGTTACAGCATGGCTGTATGTCTCATTATCCAGCCCTTACAGAAGATACTTAGCCATGGTAGATCTGTGTGTGTTTTATGTCTTATCTCTCTCTGTTTTATTTGACCCTCCAGTGGCAATTCCTGGCTTGGATTTAAATTATCACCTGAGCGGGTGCCTGCAGTGTGTTAAACCCCAGCTAAGCTTTTCCTGGAGCCCTGTAAACTTTCTGCAGGCTTCCCTGGGGTCCCACTGATATCTGAGACTTTGAAGTGAAACACTGTGTTTACTAAAGAGATTTCCGGTGCCTTTGCATTGAGAGACTCACTCCCCTCGGTCTGCACAGACCAGGCCTCCCCCACGATCCATTCTGCTCTACCTTCTTTCCAGCCTCGACTGAGGAGGTAAAACTAACCTCGGAAAAATCACAGTGTGTTCCTGGGATTGCTCTGAGATCTGAACCACTTTCACAAGAGTATGTATTAAAGCGTGTGCTGCAGAAACGAGGTACTAAAGGGCTTTGTCATGTTTGCTCGTGGTTCGGGGATGAAAAAGGGTTAAGCAGAGGGAAAGCATGGCAAACTAAACATCAAAATGTAGAGTTTTCTAGGATTGCTCTCCTGTATCTGTTATTTTAAACAAGAAGTTGTGAGGTGAGAGCTGTTTGCACTCCAGTTGCAGTGTCTCCCAGGTGGCTATTTGATTACCATTCTAATAAACATCCATTACTAACCAGTCAATGATTCTAGAGTGTTTTGCAGAACAATTAACCTAATTACAGAGGGGAAGACAATGAGTGATTGCTTTAACGACTTTACCATCTTCATTAATGCAGTACACAAGTCTTTCTCTTGCTAGATGTAATAAATGCATTAAGCACTTCTCCTGAAGAGTCCCTGAGTGACTTACAGCTTCCTGAGTCAACCCAGGAGCGAATTCCATCAGCAAACACCCTTTCAGTGCTTAAACAAACACAATAAAATACATTCAAATAAAAATGAGGACATGATGCCTGCAGCGCTCTGACGAGTGCCCATGCTGAACTCGATCCTGCGTTCTGAAAACACTAGCTTTCCATCAATAGCAAGCCTTGTTTATAAAAGTTTACCGCTGTACTTTTGCAGTTTTCCCGTGGTTACACGATGCATTTACTACAGCTTACCTTAGTTTGATTAATGTGAGTTACCATGCCACATGTTTCTTTACAATGCTTGCGTGTGCTTTACCTTTGCTGTCACTGTGCTTTATCACACTGGGATACTATTACTATGATAAACCTCTAAGGTGGAATTTTTGAAAGCAGCTGAAGTCTCAGTTTTCCTGTGTGGGAGCCAGGACCTGACTGGGGTTGGTTTGTGTGTCTCTGAGTAATGGGTCTGAAAACAACTTGTTAGCACGTTTACAAGCAGGAGTTAATTGCAGCTGTAATGTGGACGTGTCTCAATTACATCAACTTCTGACCTCACTTCAGCGCCAGGAGGAAACCTGTTGAGGTCAAGTGCGTTGTATATGAGACCCATCCCAGCTTTGCAAAATTCAAAAGGTTTCCAGTATTAATTTTAATACTGGCCTTGCATACCTTCTAATTGAACTAGGCTATACCAATAACTGATTGACCTGACACACACACACACACACACACACACTCACACAACATAGATACACACACGCACAAAATAGACACACACACATGCGTAAACAGCTGGAAGATCAGGAATGTAATGGACTGTTGAACAGCCCTGCTGGAAACCTCTTTCTGGGCCCAGTAAAGAATAAAGGGTGCTGACCTGGGAGTTACAAGACCTGCTACCCTTGCTGAAGTGAACAGTAGCCTCTCAGCAGATATCAGCCTTTCAATCTTTCATGGAAGTCCTGAGCCTGTCTTCCACAGTACAGGAGCCTGATGGATCATGTCTCCTCTTCAAAGGGATAAATGATCCCTCTCGCTTCAAGAGAATGACCTGGCGCACTCAGCTCTCTTTCATGGTTCAATAGATCTGCTCTGTATTTGCAATCAATAATACAGCTCTTTCTCTGCTCTTTCAAAGTGCAAATCAAGGGCCTGGTGTGTACCTGCAGATTCTTCCAAACCAGACTGCATGCCTCTGCCTGAAAGCTAGCAGCCCCTTTGTCTTCGGTGTTCTGCGTGCTTTTAAATAGTGACGGCCCGAGCGGTAAGGCATGCTTAGCAACGCTGAAAAACAGTAGCCACATTCGCAGAGGGCTGTGTCATCGCTACGGCTTGTGCCTCTTTATCACATCAGCGTAGGCCTCTGCTGAGGGTTCAAAGGTTATCTAGCTTTCTAGTGTTGTGTTCAAGGGGAGGACATCTGGGATCGTTTCTTATTCAGTTTGTAATATGAACGATACTCAGTCACACGTTAGCAACAGGATCCATTCATAAAACATCTTGAAATGGTTTTTATGATTGTTAACCAGGAATAAGAGTTTTTTTTATGACATCATCAGTGTAAAGCTTCATCAAGTACATAGTTTCTCATGAAATGTCACCATCAGCTCTTCTTAATGCAGTGTCATGTAGCCTGCCCACTTGTTGACATGAAAACACAGTTATCTGAAGCCCTGAAGACAGGACACAGCGGGCCAGCACTGAGACAATGCCTTTCCTCCCCCACACAAACACAGGGAGGCTTAGCCCTTCAGGACTATTTATCTCACAAGCACATTACCTGAATAGCATCTCCTTATAAGGCTGATGGCGACCCATTGTTGTGCTAAAAAGAGATTTACTTGAATTGTTTGGACTGTTTTCTGAAATTATGCAGGCTTTCTGCTTTCCACAACAAAAGGCTACAATTTGGAGGGTATTGATATGTAATAATTAAGATATAATGACCCCACAGGTGATAATCTGCATTCCTCTTCCAGGCCTGCACTCTTTATATTTGTGCAACAAACTGTCATGTTTTCAAAACTATACACTTGGGTGGGTTCATACACACACATACACACACACACACACACGTACACTACACACATACTACACACACACAGTACACACACTACACACATACACACAGATATACACAGACACTACACACTACACACAGATATACACACACACGTACACTACACACATACTACACACACACAGTACACACACTACACACATACACAGATATACACAGACACTACACACTACACAGATATACACACACACGTACACTACACACATACTACACACACACAGTACCACACACACACACTACACACAGATAGACACACACACACACACACACATACACTACACACAGATATACACGCACACACAAACACATATACACACACACACACATGTACACTACACACATACTACACACACACAGTACACACACTACACACATAAACACAGATATACACGCACAAACAAACACATATACACACACACGTACACTACACACATACTACACACACACAGTACACACACACACACTACACACACACACACTACACACACACAGATATACACATAGATGCGTGCACACACACACACACACACAGATATTCACACATACAGATACATACACACTTTTAGTTAAAGAATGTACGCAATGTATAAGAATAATGTAAATTAATTGATTTTCTATTTTGAAGAGTTTTTAAAGGATGCATATCTACTTCACACAGTTCTATGACATGATAGCAGCTTTCAAATTTGCTTTATTTTATATAATATTTTACACTTACATACATTTCCAGTTTCATAAATACTGTTTGGGATCTTTCTCTGAAAGAATGAACATGACCTATAAGGTCAGATTATACCCACAGGGCATGGTCTCACGATTCAAGCACAATCAAACACATGTTACAAACATCGTGATACAGTTCTCACATCAGTCAGCATGTTCAAACTGATTCAGGTGTCATCTTCTGGTCCTGCCACTTTCTACAGCAGCTTACAAGCCCAATACTGAATCAATACAATCACACAGGTACTTACACCTGCCAGACACAAACACAGTCAATACAATCACACAGGTAACAAAGACAGGCTTCTGCAAGCTGGTAGAGCATCCTGAAGCAGCCCCTATAGACACGTGCATTGCCTTTAACACACTCTGGTGCAGAGATGACTGCTTGCATTCACCTCTCTTCTGTTGTGATTTCCACTTCCAAGAGTCTAAAGGCAAGTCCACACCACAGCGGTTTTTCCAGCAGCTGATTTGGGTCGGCTTGGCTGCTATCTGCCAGCAGCAGCAGAGTAGGGCAAGGTTCTACTAGCGAGCCCCCAGCCCCATTTTGGATTGGCTGTTTTCTGTGATCAGCTATTTGAAGTCAGGGGCAGTGTGGTAAAGAACCCTTTGGATGCAGCTTCATGCTCTGCTGCTTGTACAGTAAGGCATCACAGCACAGTGGATGCTGCATTATCAAAAGCACAACTGTATGAGATGCAGGGTGTGGTTCAGTTCTAGGAATGCCTCTGATTTCTGCGGCTTCCTTGAAGTGAAACCCAGCCTTGAAGAACGGAATGTATCACAATGAGCACAACACTACAAAAACAAAACAGCCACACAAATCAGAACAATAATGTAGAACAAGTCGTTTCTGCTAATGAGATCCCTTGCAGATATCATAGGCTGACACAAAGATCAAACAACCCAGTGCAAAAAAAAAAAAAAAACACACATCATAGAAATATATCATATTAATTTACTTCAAACATTCCTCTCCGTTTCTTTTCCCTTCCCCTTGTGATCTTGTTCCTTCTTCATGTCGTTGCCCTGAAGCCAGCGCCCTTCTTCACATAGATTGCAGAGTTAACATCTGGTATCAGATCACCAAAACCACTTCTGAATGACGCGAGGTACCGCCCTGCAGGAAAAAAGAGCTCAATTAAACTTATTCACTTAGATGCACAAATGCAATTAAGTCTACACTCTGACCCAAAATATGTTCAAAGTGAAATATGGCTTTGAGTTCTTTGGAGATTAAAGTTATGCTTCACTTATCAAAAGTTTTTTTTTTTCTTTCTTTCTTTTTTTTTTAAACAGCTGTGACTCTGTAACTGATTGAATTTAGTGGATAGCAGCCTCAGGAATTCTAATTACACTCACACTTAATCCCCAAATCCTCTGATATGAGTGTCAAAAGACCCTCTGAAAGCCTCAGGCATTGTTTTGGAAAGTACAGTACAGTATGTGTACGCACACGCACACACGATACACACACACACACACACACACACACACACACACATGCACATGTGCGCCACACTCACACACACACACATACCCATGTGCGCCACACACACATGCACACACGATACACACACACACACACGCACGTGCACGCCACACACATAAACACACACGCACACACATGCGCCACACACACACGCACACAGAAGTGCGCCATACACACACACACACACACAAACACACACACACGTGCACGCCACACACACACACACACATGCACATGTGCGCCACACACACACACGCACATACACGTGCGCCATACACACACACACACACACATACACACACGCACACGCACATGCACACACACACACGCGCACACACACACACACATGCCAATAACATGTTTACAGCTGATGAAATACATTTATCAAATTAATTCGTTAGAGCCCTAAACATTAATTAACTGTTTGGGCAGAGTTGAATACACTCCTTCATGCAATGTGAAATGCAACATATTTTAAATAATGTTTGTTTTTAATTTTAAAATCCTACAGTTAAAAAAAAAATCCCTTGCTATCAACTACCAAGTACAATAATTCTATAAAATCTAGAGAGCTGGGACTTGAACTTTAGAATCTATTTGGAATTTCTTCTGCAAATCATGTACAAGTGTTGGATGAAGGGATTGATTTGTGTGACAAGGTGTACTGAGCCTACCTGTCCAGGTTCTCTGCTGATCCACACTGAAGCCCTGGCACTGGGAGTGAGAGTTACAGATTCCTGCAGCCTCCTTCGTGTTGTGAACAGACAGCAAACAGCTCTGCTGCTTGTAGGACGGCCAGCATTTGTAGTCGTTGCTTTCCTTCATTCTAAATCCCTTTAATAATATGTAATCTGGAAGACAAAGAACAGTAGCAATTGTAGAATGCAGTATGTGTGGTGCAATGATATCACCAAATCAATTCAGGGTTTGATGCAAACAAAGATAAAGGTGTAATTAGGAATTTAGAGAAAAGAAATTCTTAGCAACAGTCACTATAACTGCAATGGTGATGCATTACACACTGGAGCACAGATCTGTTCAAGTGTTTGGTGGGGAAAATGCTGGGAGACACCCTTGGAAAACAACAGCAATCCTGAGACTCACATTGTGCAAAAAAATATTTCAGATATTTACCTTTTAATATGGAAGATGACACGTTTTGCAAATATTGCCCAGACTTGTACAAATACAAAATCTCTTGGAATGCTTCCATTGTCTTGTTTATCCCGCTGCTCAGGTCCCCTTGAGGAATAGAAAACAGTTAGCTGTTTAATCCACGCTTCACTTGTTTAGGATGAAAGAGGTTGAAACTGTGCTGCTTCTTACCTGTGGAATTCATAATCCGATCCAGAAGGGGCTGCAGTGTGGGAGGTGCACGGTGCGGCAGCAGATATGTGAAGAAATATCTGAAACATAAAGAGCCAGGACTCAATCACAAGCAGCCAGAGCAATGAAACAACACAGAGTCACAGCTCTGCAACAAGGGACAGGCCGGCGTACTGTATCACATACAGGGACTAGGAAATTATTCAAGCACTGTATACTGTTTTTGTGTTCAATGTAATTCAATTCATTTGCTGTACCACTTAATCCTTTCACCCCAACTATTTGAACCCAACCTGTATCTCCTGCTACAGGGTGTTGAGGGAATGTATTGTTCACAATGCTTTTTAAAAGGGAGCTGTGTGCACGGCGCAGTGGTTCTGATTCAGGTTTTAAAAGGGAGCTGTGTGGACGGTGCAGTGGTTCTGATTCAGGTTTTAAAAGGGAGCTGTGTGCACAGTGCAGTGGTTCTGATTCAGGTTTTAAAAGGGAGCTGTGTGCACGGTGCAGTGGTTCTGATTCAGGTTTTAAAAGGGAGCTGTGTGCACGGTGCAGTGGTTCTGATTCAGGTTTTAAAAGGGAGCTGTGTGCACGGTGCAGTGGTTCTGATTCAGGTTTTAAAAGGGAGCTGTGTGCACGGTGCAGTGGTTCTCCATACCTGAATGCATTATAAAGGTTTCTTTTCTCGTTCAGCCCTCTGCACTGTCCGTCCGCGGAGCAGGGGGAGGTGAAGTTCCTGGTGGGAAACTGGAGCGTGCAGTCGCGGTCCTCCCTGCAGGACAGCTCCCCCGCCACGGCATCGTCGATATCGCTCAGCTTCAGCTCCCCGTCCACGGTGACAAACTGACGAGGCTGGAAATCCAGGAGAGACACCGAGCCGAGGGGAGAGCTGGCCAGGTAGTGGAGCAGCTTAACCAGACTCATGCAGACCTGCAGCAAGAAACCCAGAAAGAGACCTCTGTTAGAAACAGCAGCACTACATTAAACAACAAGGGTACGCACACACACTGCCATTGCGTGCAGACTTTACACAAAAGAAAATTCAGATTTACAAAGCTTCCTAGCTGGTATGAAAGACAATGTGTCCATTCCTGTGTTTAAGCAGGATTGCCCTGCCAGTGTTGTGCATGCTGCAGCAGGACCAGTCCCTTTGCAGGCTCTGATTCTCCAGCCCCCAGCCCCCAGCCCTGCTCAGTGGGGAGCCTGTGGCTGCTGATTGAACCCCTGTCTCTGCTGTCTTACCCGAAAGCGCTCCTCCCAGGGGGTCTGCAGGAGCTGAATCATCTCCAGAGGGAAGCCCAGCTCCAGCACTGCGGTGACCCTCACGCCCGGGTCACTCCTATAGCAATGACCTTGGAGCTGTGAGAGGGACAGGAGGAGAAACAGAGGAGCTCAGAATCAGCACATGCCTTTGTAAACTAGAACAAACCAAAACCACAGCACTGACACAGCTAATAATACAGACGATTCAGAGTCTAAGCATGACCTATCCCAATGGCATTAGCGGGATGCTATAAATATTAACGTGACACACAGCAATGCCACACATCTCCTGTGTTCCTGTGTGCATTGCAGGGTTTGGTGCATTTTATCAGAGTCTGAAATGTAGTTGTGAGGTGATCAGAGTCATCCTGTCTGTATGCACGCCGCCCCGCTGGAGTACGCAGTACTGTATGTGAAAAGGACAGCGTGTGAGTGGAAGAGAAAGCCATCCTGTTATGTTGCTAGCTCATTTAAAGCTGCCACTCAAGCAATGTGACGAAAACCAATTTTATAAAGTGTAAAGAGACACAGTGTGTTTAAGGGGTCTCTTGTTTTTAAATGAATGTATTTCTGTTCTTTACTTTGCGGACTGTCTTTGTGTCCCTGGTGTAACTGTAACCCAGGAGATGTGGCACTAATTCAATCAGGGCAGGATTCGTTAATAACATTTCAATATAGAAATACAGTGTTAAAAAAAATCTTTAATATCAAAAATAAAACATCCTGAGCAAATAATAATAATAATAATAATAATAATAATAATAATAATAATAATAATAATAATAGTTTTCTAAAGCCACCGTTCGGAGGCTACGATGTCACATACCCTTTGACACCTAATTGTCACTTTGTGTCATCTTTACCACCGTGCAGGAGACCTGGGGCTCCACTGAATGACACTGAACTCGGAGTGTTAACAAGAGGTGTTATTAAAGTCGTGAGGTGTATCTTTGACGCCTAAACGGGCTTGGTCTCCTGTCAGAACAGCGGCGTACTCTGTGTGCACGGGTCTAGTCGACACAGTCCCCGATGATTCATACCGCAGATCTTACCTTGATGATATTAGGGTGCTGCAGTCTTTGAAGCAGAACGATCTCTTTGATGAGTTTGTAAGACACCAGTCTGTAGCAGCCCTCCACGTCTCCAAACCGCTCCGCGCAGCGCTTCATGTCAACCCCTTGTCGGTTCACGGATTTCAGCGCAACAGCCGTGCTGTTCGGTAAAACCCCTTTTAATACAAGCTTTGTGTAGCCCGAACCAAGGAACTCAAAGTGACGCATGGAGCGCAGCTCCTCGCATCCAGCAGCAGCGCTGATGGCGCCTGTGTTGAGAGCTTTCACATTCACCTCGTCCATCTTCTCAAGGGTCCTCGAAAGGGTATCCAGCCCCAAATCCGCCGGTCCCTTTCGATATTTCAATGAAAAGCCCCAGGCGGAACCATTATAGTACGGTAGGAGTCCCCTGTGCCTCTCCTTGATTTCACTCAGTAAGGCATTACGCTGCGAGACCCCGACGGAGTTGTATTTTCCATTGGTAAAATCCCTCTCGCGTAAACGCACATATCCGCTATCCATGGAAACCTTAGCGGCGAGAAGGAGGACGAGGGCGACAAGCGCTGCGGAGGACAGAGCGATGCTTAGGCTGTGCTGCATTGTGTAGGAGTGTGCTGTTATTAACAATAATAATATCCCGAGCAGATGTTTTCACTGCACTCCGGCTGTAACAGAATACGCCTGTTGTGCGTGCAGCTGCAGCTGAGCTCCGTGTCAGGAGAATCGCAGGTACTGTATACCATGCGTGGAGCCATTCACTAACACGCCCAGCAAACGGGCGGGTCTCTCTAATGAACTCCACTCTAAACCACACCTTCTCGTGGCTATTTCTATTTACACGAGTGTTGCGCTCCACCCCACGGGCTACTGGATTAATGTTGCAATACCCACGCAGAACTGTGAGCGCGTAGGTACGCGCTGTATAGCGGCAGTATGCTCTCTCTTCCGTCTGATTAGATCACGACATGTCGTTTTTCTTTTGACACCACGGAACGAAAGACCAGTAAACAAAGCTTATAAATCAATACATTAGTACATGTATAGTACAAGACGACAGGGTAGATATACACGATTACGGGAATTGGTCGTTCTCACCAAGGTGGGATCGTAAAACTGACGATGCGAGGCCGATTAGCACCGAACAAGGCACGGGACGCGTGCCGGTGGCATTGCCTGATAGTCTGGTAAAACGAACCTGAATAATAAATAGATAATGCGAACCGTCACCATGATCCCTGTATCATAACTATGCGGTTGCGGACTGCAATGTTTGTAGTTAAGGTGTGGTTAAGCTGAACCGCGCTGTAAATACACTGTCCTCATTACATTAAGCCCAATGCAATGTGTAGTCAATAGAAAATGCGTCGCTCTTTTCTGTTGCATACCTCACTTTGCATAAAACTCATCAATGCTCAACAGCCCCCCCATCACGAGACAATGGCCCGAGCCCGGGGGGTGCTGTCCTAATGCCCTTTCTTTACATCGCATCGTAATGGGTTAAGATTAACAGGGTGCCTATTGAACTCACAGAACGCCAAAACCACTGGAGACACGCATTCCGATTCTCCCATTGAGATAATGTGGTGATAATTACAACACAAAAGCGAGTTCTGTTTGCACTGTGGTAAGGATTTGAATGCAGTATATGTTTCTTGAGCTACCCTGCTCCAGTAGAATAGAGCAGGTGGGTCGGTTTGCTTCACGTAGCTGCACAGTGACAAACACGTTTCGAGAGGTGTCTGTATCCCTATATATTACAGGTAAAGACATAGCAAGGTGTAAAGCATAGGGACAGCATGGCAAACCATGGCAGAGTATGGTACATGTGTAGATAACGACGGGGAAGGCAAGGGGAGATTACCGGCGATACAAATGCGTTCATCTTGAGAGCTGTAATCATATCTACCAATAGCGAACACTGAGTAAGCACACAGACACCCTTTCAAAACCTTTGTAAAATATCTGAAGTAGGGTCACGTTGAAAGTGGCATGTAAGACAGTACTGACTACTAGACTCAAGTGTAAGAATTCGAATAATTGTAAACGCTATTCTAATTTCAAATGCAAGTATATTGTTTAATGATTCACAACTTGTTAAATGAATGCATATAACAATATACATACTTCAAATGAATTTAAGAACATTTAAGTTAAAATTAATTATTATTATTATTATTTACGAAGAGCAGTATACATTTTGCACTTAGGACGGTGTTAACAGACACACACTACTGACTTGTTAGCCAAACAGCGACGTCTAGTGGTACAAATAAATAAATCAAATAACACAAAGTTCAATGCAGCTAAATAATCTTTAAACCCAACAGCGCCCTATACTGGTTTCAGGGCAGTGTTGTTCTGTTTTAAATACATACTGTCTTTTCACACGCATTTTAAATACAGCTGCTTCTATTAACTGATATTTATCTAAAAAAAAAAAAAAAAAAAAACACGTGTTTGTAAACAGGGAAGAAAAATGACTGCTGTGGAAGACCGTGTTTCGCTGTGTCTCCCTGGCTGCACTGCAGCGTCCATTCACCGGCGCAATCCCACCTCTGATCCCGGGCTCCCCCGAGAACACCCTGTCGATACGGAGCTTAGTGCGGACCCCCGACACCGTGCGTGCGGTGCAGGCGGGGATTCTGTAACTCATTATATAAACACTGTTTTACCAGTGCCATTGCTAGAACCATCCAGTGTACACCATCCCAGCAGTGTTTCTGCCCTTAATCAGACTATAATCAGATCTTTGTAATCGGGTTAATATGCTCGGCACCCTTATTTTTTAAATTAAACCGCTGCCACGTAATTCTTTTCCACAACGGCTGTAACTTTGTTTGCTGTAAATTGTTTTGGCCGTTTTTCACAGCTTGCTCGGAATGAGGGTGAACAACGTCTACGATATAGACACCAAGACTTATCTCATCCGACTGCAAAAGTAATTGTTGAGTTTATCGCAACGTTACGACCTGTAGCCAGGCCACTGTATATATGTGTTTGAACCCAGCCTCACGGTGTCCTGTAAAGATCGAGATTCAGGGAGTGGGACTGTGAACAGACACGCTCAGTACAGCATCAGTAACCCGGTACTTCTGCAGACTGCACGGATAACACATTCCCAACACCACCGAGATCCAGGGACGTAACCCACCGTCCTATACCATAGCAATGGGAGGTCGTTCCGGCTGTGAGCTGGATCGTACACGCCAGAGCTTGCTGGCTCTAATGTGTGTCTAAATGCACAGTGAAACCGAGAATGGTTTAGACTGGGAGATAGGAGAGTTATTTACAGATTTCCATTCCTGTTCTACTGTTTTGACCTTTTTGACTTTGCAGGCCTTCAAAACAAAATTTGAAGGACTGTTTTGCTCTTTTAAGGAATGTTTTATTTCAGACTTTTTTTTTTAAATTCTATTTTGATAACTCAAGTGTGGTTCAGTAAACTTTTTAGAGGTCAATAATGAGACGACGCAAGAAAAAGTAAATAAATAAAGAAATGGTAGATATTGAACATAAAATACTCTGTATATCTGTATTTACATACTAGAGGAAGATCGTGTTGAATTTTGGTGTGTTTGATTTACAGACCGGACTCCAAAGCTGTTCTTCTGCTTGAGGGATCAGGATTCACACGGCAGAGTTTGAATGGCCCAAGAACACGATGCCTTCAGGCTTTGCCATGAACGTAAACTGAAGACACGTGTTGTCGTTGGGTGTGTTTCAGGGGAATATCGTTCTCACAGACCACGAATACACCATTCTGAACCTGCTGAGGTTTCGAACAGCAGAGGCAGAAGACGTGAAGATTGCTGTGAGGGAGCGCTACCCTGTGGAAAACGCCAAGGCAGCCCAGCCTCTGATGAGCCTGGAGAGGTATTGATGTCTGGAAGCGGCTCTTGTTCAGGGGATTGACGCGCTGCTTTTTCAGCCTGTGGGATTCTGTTCCAGACACGTCTTCAGCTCTTGATTCAGGGGGAATCTCTCAGTTTCTGTTCTGACATCAGATTGTTTTCATACTTTCAGGGAAAGACTGTCTGGGTTTAACTGTGTACAAATCAAAAGCATTACAAAAAGTGCCATCGCCATGCTTAATATTGTGCTTCTATAATTACAACTCAGTCTGAAGTTACATTTCCAGTGCGTTTTTCTGACACTTTTTGCTTGACACAACTTGCTGAAAGTGCATAGACTGGTAGTGAAAGTTATATAAATACCTGCTTGGCACAAAGTCCTGTTTGGCAACACACTGAGAGAGTCACGAGGTCACACCACTGCTCTTACTCGGAGGCTCTGAATAATGGAACGGTCATGACAGTAATGAGGGTTTCTCTCATGTTTTTTTTCAAGGCTTACAGAAATATTGTTGAATGCACCGCAGGGTGAATGGCTCAAGAGGATCCTTAATCCACATCTTCGTGAGTCTGCTGTGCTCAGTGTTTCCGAGGATGCAGAGAAGCACTCGTATTTCATCATGAGTGTGGTTGGCAGGCTGGACAGTGAATCAAATGGAAACCCACAGCTTTAAAAGAATGATCTGTTTCTTTAAACAGGGGTCCTGTACAGGATGTCATTGTCATTGCATGCACCTGTTTCAATCAGTGTTAGTTTTATCATTATAAATCCCACACAGCAGGTATTTGGGGACCCATAGTGGGGGTAGTACATGTTCTAAACCCTGTGCTGACTTCTATGGGTGCAGGGACATATACAACGTGATAGTGAAGGGTTAACACAGAGCTATTGCAGTGGTGAAGCGACGATGAAGGGTTACCACAGAGCTATTGCAGTGGTGAAGCGACGATGAAGGGTTACCACAGAGCTATTGCAGTGGTGAAGCGACGATGAAGGGTTACCACAGAGCTATTGCAGTGTTGAAGCGACGATGAAGGGTTAACACAGAGCTATTGCAGCTATTGCAGTGGTGAAGCGACGATGAAGGGTTAACACAGAGCTATTGCAGTGGTGAAGCGATGATGAAGGGTTACCACAGAGCTATTGCAGTGGTGAAGCGATGATGAAGGGTTACCACAGAGCTATTGCAGTGGTGAAGCGACGATGAAGGGTTACCACAGAGCTATTGCAGTGGTGAAGCGACGATGAAGGGTTACCACAGAGCTATTGCAGTGGTGAAGCGACGATGAAGGATGAAGGGTTAACACAGAGCTATTGCAGTGAAGCGGTGTTAACACAGAGCTATTGCAGTGGTGAAGCGACGATGAAGGGTTAACACAGAGCTATTGCAGTGAAGCGGTGAAGCGAGTGGTGAAGCGATGAAGGGTTAACACAGAGCTATTGCAGTGGTGAAGCGACGATGAAGGGTTACCACAGAGCTATTGCAGTGGTGAAGCGACGATGAAGGGTTACCACAGAGCTATTGCAGTGGTGAAGCGACGATGAAGGGTTAACACAGAGCTATTGCAGTGGTGAAGCGACGATGAAGGGTTAACACAGAGCTATTGCAGTGGTGAAGCGACGATGAAGGGTTAACACAGAGCTATTGCAGTGGTGAAGCGACGATGAAGGGTTAACACAGAGCTATTGCAGTGGTGAAGCGACGATGAAGGGTTAACACAGAGCTATTGCAGTGGTGAAGCGACGATGAATGAAGTGGTGAAGGGATTAACACAGAGCTATTGCAGTGGTGAAGCGAGTGGTGAAGCGACGATGATGAAGGGTTAACACAGAGCTATTGCAGTGGTGAAGCGATGAAGCGACGATAACACAGAGCTATTGCAGGAGCGGTGAAGCGACGATGAAGGGTTAACACAGAGCTATTGCAGTGAAGCGACGATGAAGGGTTAACACAGAGCTATTGCAGTGGTGAAGCGAGATGAAGGGTTAACACAGAGCTATTGCAGTGGTGAAGCGACGATGAAGGGTTACCACAGAGCTATTGCAGTGGTGAAGATGGTTAACACAGAGCTATTGCAGTGGTGAAGCGATGATGAAGGGTTAACACAGAGCTATTGCAGTGGTGAAGCGACGATGAAGGGTTAACACAGAGCTATTGCAGTGAAGCGGTGTTAACACAGAGCTATTGCAGTGGTGATGAAGGGTTAACACAGAGCTATTGCAGTGGTGAAGCGATTGATGAAGGGATTAACACAGAGCTATTGCAGTGGTGAAGGGTTAACACGATTGATGAAGGGATTAACACAGAGCTATTGCAGTGAAGCGATGATGAAGGGTTAACACAGAGCTATTGCAGTGGTGAAGCGATGATGAAGGGTTAACACAGAGCTATTGCAGTGATGTGAAGCGACGATGAAGGGTTAACACAGAGCTATTGCAGTGGTGAAGCGACGATGAAGGGTTAACACAGAGCTATTGCAGTGGTGAAGCGACGATGAAGGGTTAACACAGAGCTATTGCAGTGGTGAAGCGATGAATAACACAGAGCTATTGCAGGGTGAAGCGACGATAACACAGAGCTATTGCAGTGGTGAAGCGACGATGAAGGGTTAACACAGAGCTATTGCAGTGGTGAAGCGACGATGAAGTTAACACAGAGCTATTGAGTGGTGAATGAAGGGTTAACACAGAGCTATTGCAGTAACACAGAGTGAAGCGACGATGAAGGGTTAACACAGAGCTATTGCAGTGGTGAAGCGACGATGAAGGGTTAACACAGGCTATTGCAGTGGTGAAGCATGATGAAGGTAACACAGAGCTATTGCAGTGAAGCGACGGTGAACACAGAGCTATTGATGAAGGGATGAAGGGGTAACACAGAGCTATTGCAGTGGTGAAGCGACGATGAAGGGGTAACACAGAGCTATTGCAGTGGTGAAGCGATGATGAAGGGGTAACACAGAGCTATTGCAGTGGTGAAGCGACGATGAAGGGGTAACACAGAGCTATTGCAGCGGTGAAGCGACGATGAAGGGTTAACACAGAGCTATTGCAGTGGTGAAGGGTTAACACAGAGCTATTGCAGTGGTGAAGCGACGATGAAGGGTTAACACAGAGCTATTGCAGTGGTGAAAATGATGAAGGGGTTTTGAAGCGATTGAAGGGTTAACACAGAGCTATTGCAGTGGTTTAAATTCCATGTTGCTCGATGTTTCTGGTTTTCAGCGTACGGCTCCACTTTAATTGAACACTACGTGATTGGGGCTGGGTTCCCTGGCTTTGTCAAGTAGATGCCCAGTTTGACATCTCTCAAGGTAATGCATGTGTTGTCTGTTTTGATCATCTGTAACTTATAAGTGTTTTTTTTTACATTAAAAGCGAAGTGTAATACAGCATGGTAAAGAATAGCGAGGTATGGTAAAGCTTTTTACTAAACATGGTAATCGATGGTAAATGAACAGAATAACCAAAATAAAGATATGCAAAGACTTCATGGTACGCTTTCTATAAGGGGGTGTACGCTCTGAACACTCGAACTAAACCGAAACACTTCACTGAGAAGTCAGTGGAAACACGAATCTCAGGCAGCAAGTGCAGCTGTGATTGAAGACGCGGTTTTGTGTTTCAGAGGAGCTGAAGGTACTGGCTGCTCTGCAGAACGCTGAGGAGTTCATGGAGAGAGCTGCTGACTTTCACAGAAAGGTACTGGCTCCTGCGCTGCTAAAAAAATAAAAATAAAGGGATCAAGAACTGTTGCAGCGTTTGCTCGAAGCACCCGACTGGAGCTTGTGTGTCTCCAACAAGCAGAAGGGTTTCTGAAGTGAATCTGTAGCTGAACACTGTGTGTCTTTGTGTCTATGCATGTATTGTATGTGTAGAAGTGTTCTGTGAATGTCTCTAATCAAGTTGAGAGTGTATTCTGTCTCGGGGGTCTGTAAGAGAAAGTACACTCTCAGCTTGATTAAAGGCATCCACTGAAATGAAAGCACAGACTCTGTTTCTGTAGAAGCCGCTGTCATTGGCACTGAATGCGAGATCTTCACGTGTAGCAGCTGCTAATAGGTCTCAATTGGGATGTGAATTGTGATATAGATTGACTTTCATGACGCTTGCTGTTCACACATTACAGGGCTATATAATACAGAAGCGAGAGAAGAAGCCCAGTTTGGACCTGGACAAGCCCCCTGAAGAACTGCTCACGTAAGCATCCCCTGGAGGTATATCACACACAGTACTGGTCTGTGACACCAGACACTGAGGGCTGGCTGGGGCATTCTCTCTGGCAGCAGGGCAGAAGAGCACAGCACTCAACAGGGCAGGATACCCAGGGCTGTTTGCATAATCTAAGCTCTGCTGTGCTGCTGTGCGCATGCTTGCTAAGTGTAATGTCCTGGGAGGGTTATTGACGCACTTTGTTGTAACGTTGCTACATACAGTGAATAGGTTTGTAAATGATAGGGCAGGGATATTCCTGCTCCACTTGTTAAAGAAGTATACTCCAAAATAAATACCACAGCATTCAGATCTGTCGATTAGGTGAACTCTGCATGATCAGCCTGGCTCTGTAAGGGAAGCACCAAGTGTCATTGCTTTTAAAACAAGATTAAAAACACACTCTTCTAATGGAGAGTTTTTATGCTGAAAGGATGTTCCTTTTATTCTCTGCCTTGTTTTACTGTTCTGTGTGTTTCTTTAGTTTTTATTGCTTTTCTTGCATTCTTGTATTAATTTGTCAATGTTTTTATTCATGTGACGCGCTTTGCAGCAATTTGTATTGCGAAAAGCATCATGTTAAAAATAAAGTATTATTGATATTACTCTGTTAAGGTCCACTGCTTGTTCAAATATTGAAACTGACCCTCTGCTCTGTTTCTTGCAGGTATGAGGAGTTCCACCCTTGCAACTCCAGTGATTAGCTGGTAAATTGCTTAAGAGCTGCAGCTTGCCTTTCGGTTACATCTGTTGTAGATGGATGCTGTTGGTCAGAGGTGTAGGAATATAACTGAACTACGCAAAGTTTGCTGTTTGTTTTTCATTTGGTGGTTGATGTAGTAGTAGCTACACAGAGCAGTTGCTGAGACGGTCTGAGGGATGCTGTGATGTGTCTCTTTTTAAATATCTCGCACATGCACTGGAAAGCAGTGCAGGTTTGAACCTTAAACCTTGACTGTGGAGTTGAGACTCCCTGGTGGCAATCCCCTAACCCTAACCCATGGAGTGTTGTTGCAGGAAGGGGAGAACCTGCTTGACTCTGACGGGCCAGCCTCGCCCAGAGGATGTGCTGCTGTTCGCCGCGCCTGTGTGCTCACCCTATACAGCACTCACTAACTACAAGTGAGCCAGCTACTTTTCAGTGGTTTTAAGACCAAAGGTGCATTTTTAAATAAACAGTTTTGTTTAGATACAGGGTTAGTCAGACGTTGAAATTAACACCCTGTGACCTGTGTGCCAGCATAGGAATCCCTGGGTTGCACACTTTCTACCTGGTATGGTATTGCCTTATTCAAGTGCTCCAAAAGGTTGGTATGTAGAGGAAATAGAGCCACATTTACGTTTGTTAGCTTGAATGTACGGTATCATTTAAATATTTCCGGTTAACATTTTGCATTGTATAGTGTGTCTGTGTGTGTATATAAGGTGAAACTTATCTCTGGAACTCAGAAGAAAGTCAAAGGTAAGAGATCTGGTACCTGAACAGCCCAAGAACAGTTTATCTGCTTTTAATACATTTACAAAATCTACAAAAGACCCCTCACAATGTCCAATACATACGAGTAAGAGTTTTAACATTCTTTTTAGCTGCCTGAACCGTGTGCACAGCTTCATGCACGCCAGAGACGATACCCCAAGAGAAAGACCTGTTTCGCAGTGTGAAGGTAACTTTCAATTACTGTGCTAGACTTTGCACCAGCAATGACTATCTCTGAAGAGCTAGACTCAGCAACATAAAATCATTTATATTAAACTTTGTTAATAAAAAAAAAATATACATTTGTCATTTTAAAACTGCCTTTTGTTTTTTTCAGGATTCGGATTTATCCCGAAATATAGCTGGAAAAGTGAAAGTGTCGGCGCCTAACCTGCTGGCAGCAAAAAAGAAATAAACCTGCCGGGGACTTCGCTGTGAAAAACAGACTTTAAAAAAGTGAAAAATAACATCACACCTAAAGTGTAAGAATTGTATAGACTCTAAAACTAATACCGCTTGATTTACAAGGAACTCTACTGCTCCCCCCCCCCCCACAAAAAGCCAAAATACAGTGTGATTGCTGCTCTTAAACATTGTATTTTAATACAGATTTCTACAAAGAATTACTCTTAACTCTCCCCACCCCACTGCTTAGCAGGATGTCCATCGAAGACACTTTTGCTTGTGCTGTGAAAGAGAGGCCCCAGGGTGGGGCACTGCCCCTGCACGCGTTCATTAACACGTGAATTCGACTGGCTGGTGCTGTAGGGTCACCTCTCGAGCATCAGTCAGCATTGTCCAAGAACAGTGTTACTGCAAGACATTCTGGAACATCTGCCTGCATCAAAATTAGTTTATAATCACTAATAGAAAAGTGCACACAATATACTATACAAAACAGATGCATACAATGGAGAAACACAAACTTAAAATAACAAATTTAAAAGATACCCAAAAATCCCTTTTAGAATAAGTAAATCATTTGCTTTCAAACACAGAGTTTAATGAAAACAATACTATATATATATATATATATATATATATATAATATTTATAATATATCATATTTTATATATAGTTTTATATATATTATATATATATATATAATCTATATATATATAATATATATTTATATACACGTGTATAAGCAATCAAACTCTACACAAAAATATTTTCTCTATTTGCCATTCACATGCAAAAAACTTTAACAAAAAGCAGGTTCCAACTGCCTGCAAAAACTAAAATGATAGAGCGCATTACAAATCTATGGCTCAGTAGCACACAGGCACACGTTAAGTATTTGCTTCCAACTGTGAGCCCCTGCGGTCCCAGGCAGGCTTCAGGAGCCCGACGTGTTGCTGCTGCTGCCAACACGCTGGCTGATGCTCCTCAGCAGGTGCTTCGGGAGACACTCCCAGGACCCGGCCAGGATCTCTTTGAAGTGGATCGCTGTTTCCAGGCACAGTCTGTGGATATGGAACGTGATTCCAGGGTTAGAAAGCCAGCATGCTTACAAGGGATTCTCAAACCTGTTGTGTAAAACAGGCTCTTAACAGCAATAGAAAATGCTCCACGTCTTGCAAACTGTACAGTCTACTTTGCTCTAATGAAGGCTGCAGAATTGAGACCTCTTAACGAGAACAATTAATGACACATCCTCTGTGGACTGGACTAACTGATGATTATACACAATCAAGCTTTCTAGACCATGTTGTAGACCTACACGTATTTAGATTTATTTACTGCTAGAAAGGCATCAATATCAGGAAACAATCTGGTGTATTCTCAGTATACACGATGCCGTTCTGGTATAACGTCATTTTCATGATCCTGCATCGATCAGAGCAACAGGAAGAGTTCTGCATCCAGCAGTTTTACACCAGCGGACCTGCTCCTCCGTTACAGCAGTGAAGCCGTTAACACAATAGCCCCTGCCTTGGGGCTCCTGCATTACGGCAGTTAAGCCGTTAACACAATAGCCCCTGCCTTGGGGCTCCTGCATTACGGCAGTGAAGCTTGCCCCTGCCTTGGGGCTCCTACATTACGGCAGTGAAGCTTGCCCCTGCCTTGGGGCTCCTGCATTACGGCAGTGAAGCTTGCCCCTGCCTTGGGTCTGTTAGCTGACACACTGCCAGATGTGTGCTTCATACTCACCTCACAAGGGACTTGGGTTGAACAGCAAAGATGAGTATTTCATTGCTGTGGGCCTGAGGAACAAAAGAAAGCAAACTTTATTAAGACACAGAGATCTACACTGCTGTAACTATGAGAAAAAAGAGTTTTTAAAACATGAAAATCATGATGCATCATTCTCCGAAATCAACTGGTAGCAGATCACAGCAGTTAAACCTTCAGCGATGCAGGTGCCAGGACACTGATAACATCCACCTCTGCATCTGTTCATTTGGATCAGTATGAAAAACACACTGCCTGAACTTGTGATAGCCGAGAATGACCAGTCTGGTGCCAACAAGCAGCACAGTGCAGTCTTGAACAATCTCAACAGCAGCTGGTTTGGGGGTCTATTCTCCTTTAAAGAAAGTATTAGAGTGAATGAATGGGTACGTGTTCAAGTCTGTGCCCACAGATGAAGACAAGGAAAGACTCCCTTCAGTATACAGCGAAGCCTGACAGTTTGAATTGTTGTGCATTGATCTCTTGTGTCAGGGGAACGGAATTCAATTAAGAGGTGTTTATCCTGAAAGGTGTCGACTTACAGCGCGGTGATGAGACAGCAGATTGTTCGCACATCCACCGAACACAAACACTTCCCCTTCCTCGCTGGAGCAGGCAGTGTGCCAGAGCCTACAGACACATCACAGGCAGAGAAACAACATCAGAGCAGGCAATGCAAAACCTTCACTGTCTGCAAATCAAAGGGAGCGCAATGCAAAACCTTCACTGTCTGCAAATCAAAGGGAGCGCAATGCAAAACCTTCACTCTGTAAATCAAAGGGAGCGCAATGCAAAACCTTCACTATGTCTGTAAATCTTACAGGGCACTCAGAAGAAACATTGTAGAAAGAAGAAGATAGCTAAACTATTATCAATTGCTTTTCTTTATTGTAAATATCATACGAAGATATATAAACGTAAAAAAGGAGAAAGTGTGTTGAATTTACCTGGGCTTGTCTGCATTGTTGTGTTTAAATGGTTTCCATTCATTCCTGCTAATGCAGTAAAGCCAGCCATCACCTAATAAAATATATACATATTTTTTAAAAGGTTTAAAAATTCATTAGACGTATTTTAAAAGGTGACTGAAAACCTGCGCAGTCAAGTATTAAACAAGCTGCTGTGTTTTACCAGCTTCTCTGTACAGGTCTGTCCCAGCATGCATTTCTACCAAGCACCGCAGAAATATTAACCCATTCGTGCATGAAGGATACAATGAACTCTATTTATATGGGGTTGCATGGAAGACACAAATGCATGATGACATCATAGAAGGATGCCACTCCCCCTCCCTGCCCCATATAAAGCAGTGGGAAAAATGTAAGATGTATTCATTGTGTCCAAAACTACTTTTATCAGTTATTTTCAGTATTTCATGCATGAACGGGTAAAATAAGGACTAAACGCCAAGTAAAAAAAAAAAAAAAACAATGCACTTGTGAGAATAAAGAAAGGGGTTTGCAGATCTCTCTGTTAAGATGCTGCTCCGGACTCTTACTCAGCGGCTGCTTATCTGTTGTGAAGCCACCGAACAGGAAGAGATGATCGGGGGACGCTGGATTTAGGGAGTGCCACGACCTCCCCACGGGGCCCTGGTGTGGTACGATCCTAAAAGGGGCAAGAGAGACAGGCAGAGACACACAGTCAACACCACTGTGCTGACTGTCTGTATCTGTGTACACACAAATAAACACATTGCTGATGTGCAATGTAAACAAGCTATTACTGAGCCAGTCCCTGTTTAAAGAGCTGTTTAAAAACACACACAAATACAGGAACAGAAATCAGACTCCTACTGTACAGCAGTTTCACCCAGTCAAGGTTTTAATACCAGCTTGATCAGCCGCAGTGTGAATAGGTAACAGGCTCCGGGTGTCTTATTAAACTCACAGTAGTAAAACCAGGAATCGATCAAACTGCTATGAAACCACAGTCTATTTCCATCCCTGCAATAAATCAATGAATAACATCCTCCAGTATTCTAGACCTACATTTCAGTCCATTCCCAGGTATCCATGTTAATGCTGAACAGGTCGTTCAGCCGGGACTCCTATTGCCAAAGGGGGGTTGGAAAACATAATCATTAAAATGCATTTTGGCAAAGAAAAGTTTTTTGTCAAAATGAGAAACGTGTATTACTTTGTGTAAGTGTGCCTACCCTGTATCGGCCACCAAACACAAAACCCCGATTTCCAACCGTGGCACAAGCGTGAGCAGCCCTCGGAGAAGGAGGGTTCCCCTGAGAGGACAATCGCATCAACATTAATAACATTAATAACAACAGGAACAGGCTAGCTGTTGAGAGTTTTGAGAATACAGGCACAGGCAAGGGAACCTGTGTGTTAACACTGTCAGTACTATCAATACGTACAGCACACTGGTACAATAGTAAGTGTCGCTCCACTCACATCAGTAGCAATGTTCTGGGTCCCAGTATCTATGAAGGAAGGGGTAGATTCCCATACTGGGAGACAAGGAGAGCGGTGGAGGAGGTTAACAATGTTCCCAGCAGGTGTCAGAGCCTCCTTTCATTCTGAAGAATGACTGGAATTCCAATCAGCTTACCTTTGTCACTGGCTGACTCCAGGCACACGTCTCCAGGTCCAGTACGTGAATATGGTTATTCCAACCTCGAGCAGCATTATTTGCCTGAAACAACAAAAACAGATTTAAGTTTAAATAGAATTCCATCGAGTGCTCATAGAAGAATGCTATTCATACAATAGAAACAGACAGACATGGACAATGTCTTACCCAAAAGGACGTTACATCGTATTCAAACGTTCCAAGATGTGTCCCATGTGGAACGTAGCCATATCCTCCGAAGAAAACTAATCTGAAAGGAGAACACGTCTCGGTAAGTAAAACAGGTGCGCTTGCCCGATTATTTAAGTACAGCGCTTTAGCCTTGACTGCAACCCAAAGGCATTTATTTATTTAAACAAACTCATGCATTCTGTCTCGCTTCAGATCACTGTTTTATCAGAGCAGTTTTGGATTTGGGATTGTAAAAGGTATAGCATTGCTCCTGGAAAAACAGGTCCGTGTGTGTGTGCAGAGTATGTATTTAATTCATTTAAATGTGCATTTCTGTTCTTATGGCACAGCTAATAACTACATGATCTCAGCTTTTTCAGAACTTTGCAACAAAGTTTAGGCTTCAGCAATCATACATTGAGTTAAACTATAAGAATGTATGTTTATTACCATGCAGTACTCCACAACACTGAAGCATGCAAAATCACTAGTGAAAGCTCATAAGCATGCTGTGAATACAGCAACCCTTGCAAAGGCATGAATGCAATGTAGTACTGTGCACTGACAAAACTAGTGCGAGTGAGTTTGTAGTTTCTCAGCTTTATTCAATTTCCATGAATGCATACAAAAGAACAATGCATGAGATGCGCTTCCTTCACCCAGCCCTGCACGTGCAATCTTGCACAAGGCTAATTAACTGCAAAGCTTGTGCAACATACCGCTACCCTGCCATGTTACACAACCCCTGGCAGAAACATTCCCCCCCATTCTACCAAATACAGTGAGAGGTCACAGGTGTAGGGGTGGGGAGCATTATATTACAATTACGAGCCTGGATTACAAAGTAATTGAAACACTGAAGCATTGACAGGTCTTGGCTTTACTTGTTCTTGTAAACCCAGCAGCCGAGCTTGTCCTTGGACGTTGGTGGCATCCCTTTCAATTCTTTCATCTTCTCCCAGTGAAGTGTGTCTGTGGATCTCAGAGGGAGCCTGTACAACTGGATTGACAGAAAGGGGCAACAAATGAACAATTAATATGTCTGAGGTTGAGAAAAACCTACAGATTGGATCTTTTTTTTGTAAACGATGTCCCTTGAAATCGCACAGTGGTGCATGATGTCAGCTCAGGCTGCACCCGCTTGCTCTGGCATGGCTGGAGTGTTGAACGGCTTGTTTTGTTATTAAGCAGACCCACTCACCCTGTTGGTGTTTCCTCTGGCGTGATGCCCTCCAAACAGGTAGAGCACCCCGTCCACACACACAGCACAGCTGCCCGACATGGACTGGGGGACATCTCCTTCGGTGGCCCTTTTCTTCCTGCAGATCGAAACACATGTGAGAACTCGGTAGGGGCTAGGCGGGACAATGTGTATTGAGGAGTGATCTGGGGTCCTACTCTGTCCTAGGCAGGTACATGTGTAATGAGGAGTGATCTGGGGTCCTACTCTGTCCTAGGCAGGTACATGTGTAATGAGGAGTGATCTGGTTTCCTACTCTATCCTAGGTGGAGCGATGTGTAGTGAGGAGGAGGAGTGATTTGGGGTCCTACTCTGTCCTAGGCAGGTTGATGTGTAGTGAGGAGGGGGTTAGGAGGAGTGATCTGGGGTCCTACTCTGTCCTGCCAGATTTGAGTATCCATGGGGGGGAGACTGGGACCCTGCTGCAGAGCTAGTGAAGGGGAGTCGGGGGAGCAGACAGCCTGCAGACAGACGGACACACCCTGGGGGATCAACAGGGCACCGCCTCTGGCTCTTCAAGGTTAGAAACACAACACACAATAACAGCAGTGGAAAAATGAAGACCCTGCACTGTGGCTAAAATTGCTTCCCCTTTAAGATGTCACTGTTTCAACGGGCACTTACACAAAATGTGAAAAATATGTAAAACACGTAATCTTCCCGACTTCCGGATTTGAGCCCTGTGCGGAACAAGAACAATCCTAGATAATTTACAGATTGCTGTACTGAAAAAACATACCGCATGACTGCTGTTAACCAGAAAACCGCTAAGCACTCTGGAAGAGAAAGTGCTTGTTATCTGTATTAATACACACAACACAGAACGTCTTTATAAAATGGCTCACCATCTTCTGGATTCCATGTTATAAATCCAGATTTCGTTTCTTGGCAAATAGAAGTCATAGAAACCTGTGGCCTGTGCATTCTGCAAGGGAGAAAAAAACAACATTTATGAAAACACACAAATGTGTGAAAATGACAAATTGGAACGCTGATCTCCACAGAGTCTAAGAAAAGCAGCGTTCATCACAAACCCAAGCTGCTACTTCACTTGTTTCACTGTGAATGGTAAATAAGCCTCTTTGACATCAGTGAGCCTCACCTGACTGGCAGCACCCGATTTCCGTGGAACGCTCAACACAGTTGGTGCAGCTCTGCTGGTCAGAGGTAATACTTTGCCAGTCGGAATGTATGACCTCAGAGAACGTTCTTACTAAATACGCTGTTGTTAAACATACAGCCCATCCTCGTAATCGCACAGGACCGGAAATATCCAGCATGGTCTCTTACTGTACCTTGTATCCACCCCAAATATACATGCAATTCCCGTCTGCCACAGCAACGTGTCCGCTGCGCTCTGGGGGGGCCACAAGCTCCACACTCTCATCGTGGGCCGAAGCCAGTTCAGTGTCGATAACGATCAGTTCTTCCTCGTCGATTTCCTCTACATCATCATCATCATCATCCTCCTCCTCCTCCTCCTCCTCGGGATCCTCCTCTACCTGCATGTGATTATCATCCTCGTCAACATCTGCCATCTTCACCTGTTTACACAAATAAACGTCACCACGTTTTAATTAAACAAAGCACACAAATCAAACACTGAACACAGCTTGGACACTGAGCACAACACGGAAAAAAATTAAATAATTTTTTATATATACATATATATATATATATATATATATACACACACACATACAGTATACATGAATAATGTTTGAAAGGAGGTATAAATACAATGTACAAAAATTAAAAATGAAGTTACTTTATAATTTAAACCTTTTGTGCATATGCAAAGACAACACTGAAACCTTCTGTGCGTTATATTATATATATATATATATATATATATATATATATATATATATATATATATATACACACACACACACACACTGTTGTAGTTATTTTACAGGGACATGGTACCATTTTTAACATGTCGTAAGATGCACTGCACCCAGATTTAGCTCTGAGCTCATTTTCATTGGCAGTCCCTGGACAAACACAAATACAGAAAATAACACAAATAAAGTAACGCTTACAGAATGGAATATGATCGAGCATCAGAACATTGTACAAGGAAATAGGAAAAAAAGAAGATACGGAGAGAGAAATGGCAGATGAATGTATCTCAACATACGGTGCTCTGATGTATAATTTGACATGGTTTACAACAAGATTCACCAAGTACAGAATTGACTCTGTACACAAACAAGTAAAACACGCTCGCTGTCGACGAGGCATATACTGAAATGATATTCAATATCAATAAACGTGCATCTTAATTATCCTGCAAAATACCGCTCGCCAGCACTAGCACGGTGCAATTCGTTTCATGATGCAAAACAACAATTACTGGGAAAGAAATTCAAAACTGGAATAGGTACATATACACAAAGATTGTAAAGGCATGCCGTGTATCGTGTTTACACTAAGCACGTCGAAGGAATTGTCTGCTTTGCATTTAAACAAGGTTAATTCTAATATTATAACACGACGAAAGCCGATATCTCCTTAATACACGTGACACAAAGAACCATTGTATTGTATCATTACCGTTACTGTCTGCAAATTGCGTTTCTTTTCTATTTTTAGAGTAACAGAAAACTTTACAACACAATTCCAGCTTGTCTTGTTTACAGTGGAAGTGGAAGCAGAGACAGGCTTCACTCTGAAAGGCCTAGCAGGACGTGACGTAGGACACGTCAGAAACCTTTCGCCATTTTGTTGAGGGTTGGAGGCGTCATTTGAGCCGCCATGCTGGGAAGGGCACCGCTTGGCGAGCTCGTCCAAGGACATTCCAACCCTGTCCTGGATGAAAACCAGCTGAAGTGTTCCAATGTTACATTTAACAACCTTCTTTATTACACAGGGGGGTATGTCCTCTCAAGTATAACGTCACCCATAAAAAATTCTGAGCTAAAACTAATAACTGCGGGGTCCATTTGATCAAGCTACAATCTGCTGAGATAGGCCAGAGCTGGATTGTATTAAACAGCACTGGGGCACCCCTTTCATTGCATTAGCCGTCTGTTTGTTATCCTGGGGCTTCCCTTCAATAGGCTGTCGACGCAGTCCAGAGTGTGTAATTCTTTAATATAGGCCCTGCTCACACAGGGTTTGTTTCTGAACTAACCAAACTGAATTCACTTGGAAACGAACACTGGAGGAAAAGAACTTTGTTCCTTTTGTATTCACAGACTGAAAAAAAAAAAAAGATGAAAAGCAGATATTAGCATACTTAATCTGTTTTTTGTGATTTAAACGTTTAGAATGTAATAAAAAATGTGCTGCCTAACCAGAAACTGTTTAAGATAAAGGACGGATGCTGCCAGAAGGAATTAGGTTGCTCACCTGCCCTCAATGCTTCTGTTGGATGGGTAGTACACTTTAAAAGTGAAGCCACTCCTAGGGAAGGACCCCTAGAAATCAGAGAGCGTATGATCTAAAACTATTGCAGGGGCAGTGCTAGAACACAGTGTGGTGCTTACAGGGTTAATGCAGGGGCAGTGCTAGAACACAGTGTGGTGCTTACAGGGTTAATGCAGGGGCAGTGCTAGAACACAGTGTGGTGCTTACAGGGTTAATGCAGGGGCAGTGCTAGAACACAGTGGGGTGCTTACAGGGTTAATGCAGGGGCAGTGCTAGAACACAGTGGAGTGCTTACAGGGTTAATGCAGGGGCAGTGCTAGAACACAGTGGGGTGCTTACAGGGTTAATGCATGGGAAGTCTGTGTTGGTGATGTTGAAAGGATTGTATTTGTCTGCGAAAACAATGACATCTGGCAGTGGATAGACCCTCAGGGTGTAATCAAATGCCCAGTTCCTTGGACTGACGTACAGCGGTAGCGTGGTGAGGTGCCCTTGCGACAGGATCTTCTTCACAAACTGTGAAACAAACAAACAGGGTTAAACTTGCTGTAATGAATATGCTTTATTAAAACAGGTCAGGGAAGGTACTGTAATGAATTAATCTGTTACATGTGAATGCCATGCAAACCTCACACTCTGCATCTCAAGACTCAAGCAAAAGGGATGGGTTTGCCCGAGGACAGGACAGGACTGGGTTTGCTGAGCAAACATAAAGAAAGTCTGAACAGTCATCACAACCACACCATGTGCAACGCGAGGCCCTGAAAAAACACACAGTTGCCTGCAGGTGTAATTCTAGCGAGAACCAGGAACAGGGATGAAACACACTGCAGCAATTGTGAGCGTGCACAGAGAATTTGGGTTTCAGTTCCCATGTGTTTCTACTCACATGATTAGGGATGTCTAAACTGCTGCTTGGATAACACACACAGGTCCTGCACATTTTGTTCACCAAGTCCTCCCGGAGCAAGACCATTTCTTGGGTGCACTACTGAATTCTTAAAAAAAAAAGGGTTGTTTACATTATAGTGTGTGTGTGTGTGTGTGTGTGTCTATATATATATATATATATATATATATATATATATATATATATATATATATATATATATATATATATATATATATATATATATATAAAATCATGAAAATGAACATGAAAAAGCATTATGCTCCAGAAGCATGATGGGAACATGACAGTACATAAAAACAGAACCAGTGCAATCACATCTTCTCATCATAACCACACATTGTAAATATTTGTACAGTCAGAACAAATTCAACAATGAAATCGCTTTCCAGCCAAATTCAATGCGAAACGACTAGGAAGGAATGCTCAAAGTCTGGTTGTTATCATGTTCACCGTGTGGAAAGTGGCAGACATGAGCATTGCAAACGGTTCCCATTTCTTGAACAAGGACCTGAAAGAACAGGGTTTTCTTCCACTCTGGGCAATGCATTTCCACCTTTACCTGCAGGGATTCGTTGTGAACACAGAGAACGGCACCTTCTGTCTGAACTCCTCTGTAATGTGCTCTGCCAGCGGGGGCCTTAAAGAAATAAACAGAATGGAGCAGGTTTACAACACTGGCCACAGGCTGCTCACACACAGCAGCTAAACAGAACAATCTTTCATTCAATTACTCAAGTGCACGCCATGGCTTGACAGGATGGGAATGTTGTATACTCCAATGAAATCCATCACGGAGCGATGCCCTGCAGTCTAGAACTAGAACTGTTCTGGAAGATGCCAATTGGAACTTTCCATGCTAGATACAGCAATACATACAAGTCATATCTTAAAAAAACATCATCTCCTTCTTCTTCTCCTCCTCCCCCAAATACATTTTATGTTGTTATTATTTTCCATAACTATGAAAACAACAAACAGTGCTGAATTTAGCAATACTGAAATGAATTTCAGTGCTATTGAAGAGATTGTGAAAGGCTTCCAGTCTCAACGTTTCTCATGGAACTTACTGAGTTTCTTTTAGTCTTTCACTTTTTTGTTTTTATTCAGTGGAGCAGCTCATCTGAAAGCATGGCGCATGTGTGCTGGTTTGCAGACAGATGGTCTGAATCCAGTGATCAGCAGGCAGCATTTTAACTTGTGGCCCAAGGAGGGCTTCCAACCTACTGAGCACACGATGGTTTGAGCAGAAAATAAGGAAGCAGATGGTAGGGGAGCCAAGTGTTCAGAATAATTATTATCCTGGAATCCACCTCAAGGAACTGGGTCTGTTTAGATTTATTTGCATGAGTTTATTATTATATATTTTTTAAATTTGTTTTTTACCTGGATTAGATTGTACTGGGACCCGAATCTTCGGGACCGGGAACGAACACAAATCGACTCCTGTGAACGGAGAAGATGAGATTGATTTGAAATGAAGGCTGGAAATCAGACTCCCGTTATATAGTGGTTTGATCCATTCCTTGATTTAATAGAACACACCTGAGCTCGTTGCCTATACACTGCGGCTAATCAAGCTTGTAGTAAAACCTGAACTGGATGAAATCGCTATGCAACAGGAGTCTTATTTCCATCCACTTCAATGTAAGATACGTAAAAGCTTATCTGGAGAGCAGCTTATCGTTGCTGGTGTATAAAAATCAATCATGAAAGCTGCGGACAGCAAACAGCTGATGACAGTCGCAGCTGGTGTGAGCCTTCACAGACCTGCCTCTGATTCCCCCTGAATTAGAACACAGGAATACCGCAGAGCCAGCCAAGCAAGGGAGCGGCGGACTGCTCACCCCTCATTCCCATTTTAAATGGGAAGTTAGTGTTCATTAACAATGTTCGTCTTTCTTAAAGAGCATGCAACTTCAAATGTCATTTTAACAGAAAGCTGCCTTTGCCTGGCTTGCAGCTTGCCTAGAGCTGGGCTGGAGATCCTAAGCAATTGCACTGAACAGCCATTCTTATTCCAGTCCAATCACGGGACAATACGACAGGCCTACAACCAGCTCCAACACATCAGCTGCAATCAAATATCTTACCAACTTAAGAACCTACCTTTTATGGATGTTGGGGTATTCACAAATGATCTGCCAGGGCTTTCAGTGAATCTGAAATCATTTCAATAACATTTTCAATTCAATAAGCATCCTAGTGATTTACAGTACAAATGTATTTTTATATATATATATAGCCCCCTTCATGCCATGGCACCCCAGAGCGCTGTACAAAGTGAAAAACTAAACAAGAGAGCTCATATGTACAATACACTCCAGCTGCAACCAATTATTTAAAAGCTCATTCAAAATAAAGTATGTTTTCAATGTTTCAACCTGCAGAATGTCAACTGGAATAGAGTTCCACAAACGAGGAGCATGACAGCAAAAACCTCTGATATAAGAATATTTTTTTGGAAGAGCTAAGTTGTTTAGTATAACTCAAGCTGTGTTGACACGGAAGCAGTGACTGGCTTTCCAACTCACCTCTAAGAGCTTGTATCTGGTTTATTCAATAGGGGGCAGAAGAGAAGTTTCCACAGAAAATGAAGCAAGTTGGTGGCATTGCTGAGTAACCTGTGGGACACAGCAGGTAACACAACAACATGAGCTTCAGTCCTGTTGCAGAGTGTGGCAGGGGGGCAGGTTGATGGCTACACTCTGGTGTACCGGCTGCACTTAGAGAGAATGTCCAAGAGCCCCGTTGAGTCACAGGAGTGCTTTCAAAAAGATTCTGAGATTCAAAAAGGCACCAGAGATACAAAGCAAATCCAAACAAGAAGAACAGTGCATTAGTTCAGATACTTGTGACATCAGGGATGGAAAGAAGACTCCCACTACATAGCAGTCTGATCCATTCCTGGTTTTACCAGGAGTTTAATAAGACACACCTGCGCTTGCTACCTATACACTGCGACTAATCAAGCTCGTATTAAAACCTGGAATGGGTGAAACTGCCAATATAAGAGCAGGCTTATTTCCATGCCTGGATATTTCAGAGCTGTGCTAGTTTAAGTGCAAGTACCCGAGAACATGGTGTGGATTTTCTCCAGCACCTCCACGCTGTCCAGCCACACGTCAGACACAAAGACGAACATGGCATCTTCGTTCTCCTCCTCCAGCTGCTTCAGCTTCGCCGAGGACTTCACCGACGCGGCAGAGGGACCGCCGAAGAAATTCACATCGCCATAGTAAGCTCTGCAAACAAAATGACTAAACCGGTCACAATCATTTTACATTGCTAACAACACATATTCAAGATCATTCTCAATACTACAGTAAGATAAGGGACATGAATAAAACAACAACCTTGTTGTGCTGGAGGGCTCAGTCGGTGGAAATCCAAAAGCACTGATATGAAACACAGTGTCTTTGTACCACCCTGTAACAGCAGAAGAAATGATCCCCCCTCACACAGCTGCCCTTTACCACTGCACACCTAGATCCCCCCTCACACGACTGCCCTTTACCACTGCACACCTAGATCCCCCCTCACACGACTGCCCTTTACCACTGCACACCTAGATCCCCCCTCACACGACTGCCCTTTACCACTGCACCCCTAGATCACCCCTCACACGACTGCCCTTTACCACTGCACACCTAGATCCCCCCTCACACGACTGCCCTTTACCACTGCACACCTAGATCCCCCCTCACACGACTGCCCTTTACCACTGCACACCTAGATCCCCCCTCACACGACTGCCCTTTACCACTGCACACCTAGATCCCCCCTCACACGACTGTCCTTTACCACTGCACACCTAGATCCCCCCTCACACGACTGCCCTTTACCACTGCACACCTAGATCCCCCCTCACACGACTGCCCTTTACCACTGCACACCTAGATCCCCCCTCACACGACTGCCCTTTACCACTGCACACCTAGATCCCCCCTCACACGACTGCCCTTTACCACTGCACACCTAGATCCCCCCTCACACGACTGTCCTTTACCACTGCACACCTAGATCCCCCCTCACACGACTGCCCTTTACCACTGCACACCTTGATCCCCCATCACACGACTGTCCTTTACCACTGCACACCTAGATCCCCCCTCACACGACTGCCCTTTACCACTGCACACCTAGATCCCCCCTCACACGACTGTCCTTTACCACTGCACACCTAGATCCCCCCTCACACGACTGTCCTTTACCAATGCACACCTAGATCCCCCCTCACACGACTGCACTTTACCACTGCACACCTAGATCCCCCCTCACACGACTGTCCTTTACCAATGCACACCTAGATCCCCCCTCACATGACTGCCCTTTACCACTGCACACCTAGATCCCCCCTCACACAACTGCCCTTTACCACTGCACACCTAGATCCCCCCTCACACAGCTGCCCTTTACCACTGCACACCTAGATCCCCCCTCACACAGCTGCCCTTTACCACTGCACACCTAGATCCCCCAACCTTATTAAATGACAGTCATGCAAAGTTCACACGCTCTTCAGGGAGGTCACTGCAGGGCAGGCTGCCTGGGCTTCACTCACATTGTAACAGATCATTTTGTAATTCTCTGATTTGTTTGTATTGCAGTGCGTGCACTGTTGCTGTGTTTAATTCGATGAGACAGAGCTGCTCAGGTGGTGTTGGACTTGTGGTTATGCGAGCCAGACGGCTGCTATGACTATAATTCATATCCGTTAAACCCGTGACGAGGTGTCACATGGAAATGGCAATCAGTTCCTCTGACATGCTCGAGATTCCTGTCCAGGTTCCACGAGAGGTTCTATGTCTGCAGCATGCCTGCTTCAAAGCCTGACTGGGGCTGTTTCATTTTGAATATTCCAAGCCCCCTCTTTTGTTCCGGATACAGATTGTGTTTCAACTACATGGGAAAAAATGGCAAACTTCTTCAGGAACAGCTATCCTGGTTACTGCCGAAGCTTTCTTACAAGGTAAAGGACAAGATTTCATTGTGGACTGGAGCTGGGAAACCCCACGAATAACATGAAACTGCCTGGGACAGAATTGGGAGACCAACAGGTGGTGCCCTTGCATGTATATTACCAAGGGTTATACAGTAGGATGCTTGTAGGGAAACATTTTGAGAACTCCCAAGATCAGATTGTGCAGTAACAGCCTGGCCAGTCGAAAATGAGAACAAAAATGAGAATGTATACACCCAGAGACTATTAAACACAACACAACATACACGCTGGAAATAATCAGAAAAATGACAAAACCGTGTACATTATTCATAATAAACGAAACACTTACTCCTCAACGCTAATGATCAGCGAGGACACATTGCAATGACAGAAACGTAACCCAGACTGACATGCAGAAAGACCCTCTGTAGTTTCATAATTAAGGTTTGTGGGAGGATATGAGTTGGAACAGGAGCCTTGCCAAGTAATGGCTTTCATTTTCTTACTGATTTGAAATTCTACACTCTGGCCCCAGGCAGTCCCTCCTTCATGGGTTCCACTGCCCCAGATCATCTGTTTCACATGTCCCAGTGGCTTACCCTCATTTCAGGCATCCCCCCCCCCCCTTTAATCTACCAAAACTGACTTCCAGAGCAGAACTGTGACAGTGTTTATCCCGACAGCTTACGCTGCAGTGCCTGTCTGGCTCAACGTGCTGTTGAGGGAGATAGGTTATTTATTTTCTGTTTTAGTTTTTGTTTCAACCCTTTTTATTCATTAAAATACTGAAAATGACTGAAAACAAACATTTAAATTAGTTTTGGACACGAAATAAACATGTGATTTTTATTTAAATGTGTTTTCAAATGTTTTTCCATTGCTTTATATGGGCTCATATGAGGCTGTTATGTATTTGCGTCAGCCGTATGTCTCAATATAAAGACTTAGACTTTTTTTTTTTTAAATCTGTTCCCCATATGAGTTCGCCATGCATGAAAGTGGTAGGCGTGGTCTCGTGTCTCTGCTCTATGCTTTTAATGAACATTAGCGTTTTATTAATGCTGCTGCCGCAGGGTATGGAAATCTGACTCAGGCCGCATATTAGTTTGAGCCATTCCGAGTTTTGCTATGGCCCCGCCTCAGCTTGTGAGCCGTGTCTACTTGAGATCATGGGAAACCTGGCAAAGCTAGAACTGGCATGCAATGGGAGGCTATGAGCTGCAGTTTAGCACAATCGTGTTCAGTTATTATATAGTAATATAGTATTGATTTCTGGGTTTTCAACATTCTTTGGTAATGTAATGTCAATGCACTCTGCTGTGCTACCACCAGGAACTAGACCAAACAAGTGCCTGAAGTGCCTGTGTTTTTTACGTGTTGCATTGTAAGTGCACGTCGTCTTTAAATATATATATATATATATATATATATATATATATATATATATATATATATATATATATATAGATAATATATATATACATGTCAGTACTCTGAGAGGCCTGGCAGTTTAGATCTGTACCTGGCTCCCAAAACAAAACAAAAAAACACTATACAAAAAACATTTTTTTTTTTTTTTTTTTTGATGTGGCAGACTCTATACTGTTTTGAACATCTATGAAATGTTATTAAACTATACTTGTTACTAGCTTATATAGAAGATGAAATGAGTTTTTTTTTATGGATGGGAAATGTGTGGACCGAGTTGAAGAATCAAATTGCAGTAAGTATAAAATAATAAGTATAAAACTATTTGACAGAAGTTAAGATCTTTCAAAGAAACGAACCGTTGTCTTTGAGCCGTTAGGGTTAAGAACGGATTTAAATATTAAACTCAGTATTCCCTCAGACGGCTCTTCTTTCTGTGCCATGAACTGTTTGATCCATATAATCCCGTGTCAACAGTCTGTTCAGTTAAACAGGGATAGACTGTCAACCCCATCTAAAACAGTAAAACAAGTTTAATAACCTGCAAACGTGGTTTGATTAAACACATAGGGGTTTAAAACAAGCCCTCCACGAAACTTAATTAAAACCGTCAAATAAATAAACATGCAAATGGGGTCTCTGTAACCTCGTTAGTGCTCTCTGGAAAACGTGAGTCACTGGAAATGAAATGTCAATTAAGAAATAATATTTAAATGAATGTGTTTTAAATTGAAAATGACAACATCAGATAAAATACATTCTCTTACTAAAAGAAAGACCGGGCTTCACAACCACGTGATTATCCTAGCAACGAAGAGCGTTGCGCTGCTACCATGGCAACGTAAACACAAGACCGTGTTACTCCTTAGCGAGTACTAATATATAATATATACAATAAATAATATTAATCCGATCCCGGGCGCATTGCCATTTCGTCAGCAGAAAATAGACACCCGATTCGATGGAAAATGTTCAGAAATTAAACACGATTACGTTAAAAAATGTAATTGTAAACTGAATGATCGGTTTGTTGTATCACGTAATAAATCAAAATTGTTTAAGTATATTTTATTGGCTATGTTTTATACGTAAAGTAGGCGCGCGTATGCGGTGGCGGATGAATATGCGTACATTGAAAAGAAGGGAAGTTTAAACTGTAGGAAAGGAAACTGTGAGCAGCGATGAGTTCGGGTTCAAAACTGGGAGATTTAACCCCAGTGAAATAGACCGCTTCAGCAAAGCCTTCAAAGATGAGAAATTCAGAGCGCTGCTGCGCGACTACGCTGAAGAAATCTCCAATCCGGAAAGAAATTGCGCTGATGGAGCAGGAGAGAGGCGTGGGTGTAAAATCCATTCACCCGCAGCCGGGCCGCGCACTGAAAACCAGTCTCAACGGGGCTCAGCAGTGCTGACATCTGCAGCAACGACATTAACAGCAGGCCGGTTTGTAAACCGGGGAAGCAGGGCAACTGTGGTCTCTGCCGTACAGTCTGGCGCCAGGGAGAGAAGACATGGGCGCCAAAGGCGAGAGGTGCATGATTTATGATGTCGTGTTTCACCCGGATACTCTGTACACGGCTGGGAAAAACGAGAGGTTTAACAAAATGGTCGATCAGACGGCCATCGAGCCTATCCAGAAGCAATTCAATGTCAAACTAGACAAGAAAAACACCAAGACCTTGAAAACGAACTACTGAGGCGCCCCCCACCCGACTGTCATTCGCAAGCCGCTGCCCGGTGCTAGAGAAGCGGAGCCGTCAGCTGAGCCGAGTGACGAGGACCCTTTGCAATTCCCGTACCCCTATGGCTGTGATACAAACAGTGCTGCTGGCAATGGAGTGAAGGATAGCCGAAATGAAGAGGGGAACGCGAAGGGCAAAATTAAATTAGACTCGGACAAGCCAAACAAACCCGCCACACCAACTCACGCGATCAAATACAGGACTTTCGTTGACTTTCAAGATTACCGGTACCCCAGAGACTCTGCGCCCAGCACCAGACCCAGAGAGTTGCTCATTACCATTGACTTGCCTTTGCTTAAATGTTCTGGGGACGCAGAGCTGGATGTGACCGAGAACCGCTTCTTATTGCAGTCCCAGAAACTGGCTTATAGGCTGGACTTCCCACTGCCTTATCCTGTTAATGAAAACCAAGGCACAGCTACATTCATCAAAGCCAGGAAGCAGCTGGTGGTCACGGTACCTGTCCTGCAGGCAGAGCGAGTGCCGGCGGTCCCCGAAGCCAGCAGGCAGGTGGTTTGTGAAGTGCAAAGTGAATCCGGCGATACTGTGGAGGAGGATCAGAGCGAAAGCAATGACACGGCGGGATCCCGAAGCGGTAACACAACCCCTGCCTGTGATTCCCAGGTGCACGACAATCTCACATCCCCCGAAAATAAAAAAACAAAACACAAGCGAGCTTCCTGCCTTCCCAACAGGCGGGCTCGCCCGAGGTGGGGAAGTGGACTGTAGCGAGGGCTCTGTGGAAGTAATCTGTTCAGACGGAGAAAAGTGTCTGTTTAATGCGACATATGAAAGTGATGAAACACAAACCTTTACCCCGGTTAAGAAAAGCGAAGAGGCAGCGGGCAGGGCTCATTACTCCCACCCCTCTGAACACGTCCACACACAGCCCAATCATTTGCAGAGTCCAGTTAAAGCAGGTTCTGATAAGCGTTTGGAAGACTGCCCGTCTCATAGCGAGCCTCGGTGCCCTCCTTTCCATCTGAGTCAAGACGATACGCTGTAACTCTGTTAATAGATGTTAAAGGCATTGTCAGCGAGAGCTTCAATAGCACACTTACAGCTACAGCGTATACAGTTACTTTTGGAGGAAGCGAGTGGGAGAAGGCCTCCTATTCACTGGTTCTGCAGTTCCCCCCAGCATGCCGTTTAGAAAGCAGTCACAGTGCTCCGGCTGGGTGTGAGCACGACGCTCCGGTGTGTGTGGGGTTGTCCAAGTCTCCACACAGCGTTGGGTTGTGGCAAACCTTTCGCTTTTGCATAACGGAAAGTGACTTGCAGGTAATTATACAAACATAACCAATACTATTAATAACAAAGCTGAATTCAAATCCGGACAGGAAACTGTGCTCAAATGTGTCATAGTAAAAATGACTGGACAAACTGTGCCCTGCCTGGTCACTATTTATTATGTTAGTCACTTATCAAGACCAAAATGTGTTCAATATAATTAAAACAAACAGCTCTGTCAAAATATGAAACCATTTCAATAAACTCCACCCCCCTTTCTTTGGCCAAATAATTACAATTTCTACACATGATACTGGCAATGCAGGGTGAAGCCCCAGACCCAGGAAAACCAATACTGCAGTTATTGAACACCTGTCAGGCTGGTGCAATATCCCCTGACATTGAGAAGAGTGTCTGTAGATCCTAATCTACTGCATTCCTTTATTCTCACTCCAGTCACTGATCAACCCACTAGAATCTAGTGATGAGATTATTGATGCCCTGTAAATGGCATGTGATGCAGCTGTGGAGTAATAATAGCATTAATGCCACTCATCTTGTGAGAATGCATTGACTGGGTTCTGCTTCCAGGCAGTAAAGTCCCTTCAGCAGCTGTCATCAAATTACCACATTGCTTAGCCAGAGTCATTGCTGTAAAGTGATGTGCAAAACCCATCTGTTTAAGAGGTTGGCAAAGACTTTTCTTAAACCTTGAAAGGTCTACTGGCAAGTGGAATCTGTAATAATTAGCCTACAGTTCCTGTGGTGAAAGCACTTTTCTCCTAAAAAGCTATCTTAAATCTGCATGCTAGTTTCATAAAACACACACACACACACACACACACAAAATGAAAGTTGGTAGTTTTGGGATAGATGTGCTTTGCAGTAATTGTTTTATGCAGTGTGGTAGAGAGGGGCCAGTGTGTTTGACTAACGTGTTTCAATACTTAATGGCTTTCTGGCTTAGCTCACTGTAACTCATATTGTTGTGTAAATTAAAACCGTGAGTTACCAAGACAGCATTAACAGCAGCCAGTGTTACACAATACTGACATGTTTCAAGTTACAATGAGAAATTGTGATTGATCAGTAGTAACTTTTGGTGCTATGTATGTTTTATCTTTTCTCGGCTCAGGTTTTTTTTTCTGTTGCTTTGAAAAGTTAGTTCCCCTGGTAGTTAATTAAGCCTTTCCTTTCCTTTCCTTGTCAGCAGGGAATCACGCCAGGGTCTCAGATGGCCAATGGAAAGGATCCTTTGTTAACTAACAGCTCTGCAGCAGCTGACCCACCTGCAGTGCCAAACACCATGGATGCAGCAACACCAATGGAGCCAGTATCTGTAAGCAAGGACTCACCTCCCCATGACGCTGCATTATACGCTGGCACAGCTAATAAAGCACAGAAAGGGGTCCGGTTGGAGGAGAGGTTGGCAGTGGGAAATGGGAGTGGGCTAGATGAGGATGACCTGCCCACAGAGCAGAAGGAGGGTTCAGAGGTCTGCATGTCTGCCCTGCCCATCATTGAGGAAACTAACAAAGATGGAAGTGTAACTATTATACGCAATCATACCACCTGCTCTGCATTCTCTTTACAAAAAAGCCTTTTATTTGAACTGGACTAAGAGTGACAAACGTTGAAGTCTTATATAATGAGAACATACAAGCTGGTGGCAAAACACTGCATAGAATACGAAGTGTGAATTCACTGGTGAGCCATGGATATGAAAGAAAGCTTACCCTGTAATTGTTCTTAGTGTTGATTTACAGTAATATTAATAATAAAAATGAATGAAAAGGAATTTCCCATTGTGTAGTGTTCTCTTAACAGCATTGTATCAATCTGGTCCTATAGAGTTAATCATCCGTATCATAATAGCTTCAGAATTTACCCTGAACTCATTGTAAACAGCAGGCCTCATAACTCCTGGTAAAATGTTTGCTTCTTACCATCCTTCAAGGCTGAAAGTTTGTGCATAATTTAGAATCCTATTGTATTTTCCAGAGCAGGTCATGCTACATTCACAGTCATTTTCTACAGTGTTCTATAGCGCAAAGCTGTTGTTTTGCTTTGTGTTTTTAACTTACCCTATTACACACACACACACACACACACACTGCTGTCATTGCATGCATTTTAAACATGTTGCAGTCCCTGGGTTAGGTCACAGCTCCCTCTCTCCCACGTTTCACCCAGTCTTCAGCTGCAGCTCTCGAGTCAGCAGCTGACATTCAAGTCACGTGGCCCTTTATTTTCCCCTATGGGCAAATAACAGCTAAAATGACCCCACCATAGTAAATGTATGACATTGGTAATTAGCCCACAGTGGAAAACTGCACCCCTGGGGCGCACAAGGAGCCCAAAATGTTTAAATAAATTGCTAGCTTACTCAGGCTGTTCAAATACAACCACACTTAACACCACCATTAGCACAGCTCAGAGTGCTGCATCACCCTGTAGAATTAACTAACTTTGCTTCATAAAGTCGAATGAAACCTGCTGAATAATGTTACGTTACCATATTGAATTGCACACCAGCGCTTTGTAGTTTTCCATGTACTTATCAAAAAACTGATGAAAAATGTGACATTTTGAAATGTAGCATGAAACGCTACTGTACTGCTATTACAGCTTCCAGTAGACTTCTGTTAAGCCACATCTTTTATCAACGCCACCCACTTCTTGTTTCCAGTTAAAATTCCATTTAAAATAACTGCAGTTTTAATCTATAGATATTATAATAGAAACAGTGGACACATTCATACCACAAGCGTGGATCTAGGCTCTAAGGGTTCTGTGAAATTGTATACAACGTTTACATGACAAGACGTTAATATTGACATTCCTTTTGCTTATTTGAACTGCACTGTTGTTTGTTTAGTGCTATTCTTTCTCAGTGGTCTATAAACTGTTAGCTCTCAGAAGACGAGTGCTATTCATGGTTTTAATTTGCCCTCATTAGTTTCCTGTATTAAAGATCTTTTGATTCTTTGTTGTATTTATATATTTTAATTCACAGATATTTTTCCAGAAACAATGCTGTGCATCAAAACAAATTGAACGGTTTCTTCTTGGTATTATAAGACTCCTATTGCATAGCACTTTCCACCCCATTCCAGGTTTTAACATGAGCCTGATTAGCCACAGTGTGTAACAATCTCAGGTGTCTCTGATTAAACTCCTAGCAACATTGGGAAGTGGATCAAGCTGCTATGCAATGGGAGTCTTGTGTTCATCCCTGTGTTTAATCATTTCCTGGGTGTTTGGTCACTGGACCAGCTTGCAGACAGACAATTTCACACCAGGAAGTAGCAGCAGCTTTACTGTTTCACAGTCTTTGACCCGCCTGCACATTCCAAACTAAAGTATAAAACACAAGAAAAGAAAAAGAAAGGCAGGAAGGACCAGTGGAAAGAAGAAATCAAGTCAGACTTGTGGTTAGCACTTCTTGAAGAAAGACTGGTGGTTGTGAACACATGTTACCTCATCAAATCTGAACACAGTCAGGACTGGCCAGTCAATTCAGAAAGCTCTCCATTACCCCAAAACACCCTTGAACAGCTTTCATAACTCATTTTAAATATACAATAAGATTGTTTGGTACCTTAAAGAGCGCTGAAAAACAGCAGTCCCTACAGTTATGTAATGAACAGGTTTGTTGTATCAGTAGTTGGTCATGCCACTGTGTTTGTCTGACTGCATTCGCCTACAGCTTTACCATTTTAAACAGAATGCTGTTTTAAACTGCAGACCGTGGAATGACCCTGCTGCTAAATGATAGACATGAGCTACCCATGTACAAAGCTGGGAATGCTGCACACAGGCTTGCTTTCCAAACCACAGCTCACATTCCTCTTAGGGTTAGCCTTTGGGTTCTTGATTCAGAAAGCTAGGAGGATCGCTTATGGGGGGGGGGTCCTAGTACTGCAAAAGGCTATATAGCATGCTTGTAATAATAAAACCACAAGACTGCTGTGAACTTCCACAAGACGTCTTGTTTTTACTTGGTTATTAAAAGAGACATTGTACTTTTATTTGCTTCACTCCCAATAAGTATAGAAACAGTCTGTAAAGAAAAAGAAAAAAAAAACAAAAACACATTTCAAAAGGCTTTTTGTGGGAAGTTTCTGGAAAGGAATGTCACTGCAGCCTGCGGTAGCTTTTTGTGGGAAGTTTCTGGAAAGGAATGTCACTGCAGCCTGCGGTAGCTTTTGCAAAGTTCGTGGTCTCGGATGTCTCCCCATCCACCGTTTTTCACGTGCGGAGAAACTGCAGCTACCTGCAGCCTCTTGGTTATGAGGATGGTCTCGGGGAACAGCTGGTTGCCATGGCTCTGCAGAATGCTCATGATTTTGGTTTTCTGGGTTTGGGGCATGCAGGTTTCCTTGTGGTGCATCCCGCAGTCTCCAGCATGGAAGATCCTCGGGGCTTCACTTACCATGACCTTCCAGAACCTCTGCAGGCAGGCGACAGTGACGTACTGCAGGGACCAGTCCCAGTTATAGTCATCGTAGCTGCAGAACGTGTCTGTGCACTGCATCAGCTTCTGGTAAGTGTCTCTGCTCAGCGCCATGCCCATGTTGTGCTCAGTCGACTTCCACGCTTTTACCTCCACTTTGTCAGCCTTGTGGGAGAAGCCGGCATGGGTGTAAGTGCCCAGTGAAAAAACGTCGCAGTCAGGGCACTGCTCATTCTTCAGGCTCCACATCTTCTTGAGGAGGTGGTAGAAGTCTGGTGACAGGTAGTGGTCCTCTTCAATGAGCAAAACCAACCCGCTGTGGTCTTTCAAGGCTTTCACCCGTTCCCAGACGAAATGCAGCTTCCACCACCAGTGGTGCTTAGTCTGGGAGAACTTTGCTTCTCGGTAATGGCCGAACGAATCCGGGAAACCTGCGTTGATGCAGCCCAGTTTTAAGGCATCTTTCTTGGGGATGTCTCTCGGGCAGTCTTTAGGGTCGTTTCCGGGAAACTCTTGAGGGTACAACTGAATGCTAAAAGGGAAGAATATTTGAAGGACTTGGCAAAAATCGACGGTAGCGACCACTTGATTAATATCCGGGGACCAGTAGTCGTGGCTGAATATCAGCAGCACGTTTTCAATGCCCTTGGCTTTCCTAAGAGAGTCTACTAGCAGTCTCAGGTACTCGGGTCGGTTGTGGACTTGGACCACCACGACCAGGTCATCTTTCGGACGGCTGGTGAACTTCTCCGCATTCTTGATGGTCTGGTCAAAGTTCAGCTGGTAAACGATCCCCCGATAAACCAAGGTCATGTTGTCCACCTCGGGTTTCTGCCCCTTGTCCGGTAGTGTCTCGTTCCACACTTTTCTGTGGACAGACGTGCTTTGTCCCCGGTCACCTCTCTCCACCTCGGTGTCTCTGGTGAACATCTCGCCTTTCCTTTGCCTCCCACTGCTCCAGAAGGCAAAGCCACAGGCTACAACTATCAGAGTTAATATAAAAACCTTGCGCTTGTAAATTCGGAATCTCATGGCAGGCAGTGATCGAGCACAAGAAAACTTAAAAAAAAACACAGAAGAAAAAGAAAGGCAGATGAGCACCCTAATCCAGGGTGAGCGGTGCTCTACTCAAAGGAAGAAGACACTGTTTACAACATGGGGTAAAACACTAACAAAACAGTGATCTTATCCTTGCTTTTTCTTCAATTTTGACTCAGATTGCCTGAGTAGGCTGTTGATGCAAAATATATCCAGTTGTCCATTGTCTGTTTCAAGTTTTAATTAGGCAGCAACTTACAGAGACCAAGCTTGCAAAAATAACCCAGTGCCAGAGGATTTCTGAAAAACAAAGCACATAGACATGGCTCATAAATCACACGTGAAGGTTTGGACCCCGCCCCGCCGTTCATCAACATATACAACAGGCATTGACAATATGTGCAGACTGCTATACGTTAGCACCTGCCAACCGGGCGGCTACTGCCACTGCACAAGTCAAGAGGATCGCATCTCAATACCTTAGACTTGCGTAAGAGCCAGCCACATTACACGGAGGTGTTTACTTTGTTCTGTCCATGCAAGCACTTACAACAAACGACACTGTCATTTAAAACGTGTGCAATGTGTAAAACAGAGATAAAAACAACACTCAATCATATCATTGACACGCTACATATTTAGACATGAACATAAAGACTAATTTGACTGTACCGGACCAGCGTCTTCAGCAGCTACTGCATTCACGCGTAACAATGAACACACCACTGAATCTCTTCCGTTTAAATGTTCTTGCTCAGGAAATGAGCATAGTGCAATGCCTCGCTGGTAACGTGACACCTATCTATATCTATCTGTCTGTCTGTCTATCTCTCTCTGCACTCAACGGACAGTAGTTCTTCGGTGATGCACTGGTTCTTCAAAAAGAAATCCTTTGTCACGGAGCAGCGTTGTCAATGCGGCACCAAACGTGATTAAGTAAAGCTGTGTTTTTTGTTTCTTGCCATTTCCTCTAACTGACTGAAGGTTTCCGGTCTTGCAACAAAATAAAACACAGCAGTAATGTCGCAAATAAATAAATAAATATAAAACAATAACAAAAACTACAAAAGCGGCGCAACATTTCTACCCAAGCCCCTTTCCCAATGTTAGACTGACGTGTCGTGCACTGTGCAGTAAACCAAACACTGTTAACCCTAAAAATAAACTCCAGTAAAAACCGAACTACTTCAATTACACATTCCCTATTTACCTTACTTAAAAAACCAAAATCCACATGTTTAATATTAACAAACAGCAATGCGCGGGGAACTCGATGAAAACATCAGCGAGAAGCAGAATTAACCATTTCATCTACAAGAATTAAACAACTAATAAGAAAAATACCCCGTCATGCATTAACATGCCCGCAGGGCAGAGACAGCAAGCGCATCCAGATTATTATTATTATTATTATTATTATTATTATTATTTAATGAATAAATATATTATAGTCTTACCAAGCGGCAACCCTCTCTTTCGTGTTATCATATTTCCACGTACCTTTAAACCCAGTTCGTCCCCGCTGCTGCGATTGAGCTCAGTTGTGATTAACAGAGCGATGTATTTACAGCCTCGCTTTCCTCCAATAGCTCTCTCCCTTTATCTCCAACAGCGCTGCAAGCGACAGTGAACCGCATCCACCCGACAAACCGAGCTGCAAGCGACAGTGAACCGCACCCACCCGACAAACCGAGCTGCAAGCGACAGTGAACCGCATCCACCCGACAAACCGAGCTGCAAGCGACAGTGAACCGCACCCACCCGACAAACCGAGCTGCAAGCGACAGTGAACCGCACCCACCCGACAAACCGAGCTGCAAGCGACAGTGAACCGCACCCACCCGACAAACCGAGCTGCAAGCGACAGTGAACCGCACCCACCCGACAAACCGAGCTGCAAGCGACAGTGAACCGCACCCACCCGACAAACCGAGCTGCAAGCGACAGTGAACCGCACCCACCCGACAAACCGAGCTGCAAGCGACAGTGAACCGCACCCACCCGACAAACCGAGCTGCAAGCGACAGTGAACCGCACCCACCCGACAAACCGAGCTGCAAGCGACAGTGAACCGCACCCACCCGACAAACCGAGCTGCAAGCGACAGTGAACCGCACCCACCCGACAAACCGAGCTGCAAGCGACAGTGAACCGCACCCACCCGACAAACCGAGCTGCAAGCGACAGTGAACCGCACCCACCCGACAAACCGAGCTGCAAGCGACAGTGAACCGCACCCACCCGACAAACCGAGCTGCAAGCGACAGTGAACCGCACCCACCCGACAAACCGAGCTCCGAGCGACAGTGAACCGCATCCACCCGACAAACCGAGCTCCGAGCGACAGTGAACCGCACCCACCCGACAAACCGAGCTGCAAGCGACAGTGAACCGCACCCACCCGACAAACCGAGCTGCAAGCGACAGTGAACCGCACCCACCCGACAAACCGAGCTGCAAGCGACAGTGAACCGCACCCACCCGACAAACCGAGCTCCGAGCGACAGTGAACCGCACCCACCCGACAAACCGAGCTCCGAGCGACAGTGAACCGCACCCACCCGACAAACCGAGCTCCGAGCCACAGTGAACCGCATCCACCCGACAAACCGAGCTCCGAGCCACAGTGAACCGCACCCACCCGACAAACCGAGCTGCAAGCGACAGTGAACCGCACCCACCCGACAAACCGAGCTGCAAGCGACAGTGAACCGCACCCACCCGACAAACCGAGCTGCAAGCGACAGTGAACCGCACCCACCCGACAAACCGAGCTGCAAGCGACAGTGAACCGCACCCACCCGACAAACCGAGCTGCAAGCGACAGTGAACCGCACCCACCCGACAAACCGAGCTCCGAGCGACAGTGAACCGCACCCACCCGACAAACCGAGCTGCAAGCGACAGTGAACCGCACCCACCCGACAAACCGAGCTGCAAGCGACAATGAACCGCATCGACCCGACAAACCGAGCTGCAAGCGACAATGAACCGCACCCACCCGACAAACCGAGCTGCAAGCGACAGTGAACCGCACCCACCCGACAAACCGAGCTGCAAGCGACAATGAACCGCACCCACCCGACAAACCGAGCTGCAAGCGACAGTGAACCGCATCCACCCGACAAACCGAGCTGCAAGCGACAGTGAACCGCACCCACCCGACAAACCGAGCTGCAAGCGACAGTGAACCGCACCCACCCGACAAACCGAGCTGCAAGCGACAGTGAACCGCACCCACCCGACAAACCGAGCTGCAAGCGACAGTGAACCGCACCCACCCGACAAACCGAGCTGCAAGCGACAGTGAACCGCACCCACCCGACAAACCGAGCTGCAAGCGACAGTGAACCGCACCCACCCGACAAACCGAGCTGCAAGCGACAGTGAACCGCATCCACCCGACAAACCGAGCTCCGAGCGACAGTGAACCGCACCCACCCGACAAACCGAGCTCCGAGCGACAGTGAACCGCACCCACCCGACAAACCGAGCTGCAAGCGACAGTGAACCGCACCCACCCGACAAACCGAGCTCCGAGCGACAGTGAACCGCACCCACCCGACAAACCGAGCTCCGAGCCACAGTGAACCGCACCCACCCGACAAACCGAGCTGCAAGCGACAGTGAACCGCACCCACCCGACAAACCGAGCTGCAAGCGACAGTGAACCGCATCCACCCGACAAACCGAGCTGCAAGCGACAGTGAACCGCACCCACCCGACAAACCGAGCTGCAAGCGACAATGAACCGCACCCACCCGACAAACCGAGCTGCAAGCGACAATGAACCGCACCCACCCGACAAACCGAGCTGCAAGCGACAGTGAACCGCACCCACCCGACAAACCGAGCTGCAAGCGACAGTGAACCGCACCCACCCGACAAACCGAGCTGCAAGCGACAGTGAACCGCACCGACCCAACAAACCGAGCTGCAAGCGACAGTGAACCGCACCCACCCGACAAACCGAGCTGCAAGCGACAGTGAACCGCACCCACCCGACAAACCGAGCTGCAAGCGACAGTGAACCGCACCCACCCGACAAACCGAGCTGCAAGCGACAATGAACCGCATCGACCCAACAAACCGAGCTCCGAGCCACAGTGAACCGCACCCACCCGACAAACCGAGCTGCAAGCGACAGTGAACCGCACCCACCCGACAAACCGAGCTGCAAGCGACAGTGAACCGCACCCACCCGACAAACCGAGCTGCAAGCGACAGTGAACCGCACCCACCCGACAAACCGAGCTCCGAGCCACAGTGAACCGCACCCACCCGACAAACCGAGCTGCAAGCGACAGTGAACCGCACCCACCCGACAAACCGAGCTGCAAGCGACAGTGAACCGCACCCACCCGACAAACCGAGCTGCAAGCGACAATGAACCGCACCCACCCGACAAACCGAGCTGCAAGCGACAGTGAACCGCACCCACCCGACAAACCGAGCTCCGAGCCACAGTGAACCGCATCCACCCGACAAACCGAGCTGCAAGCGACAGTGAACCGCACCCACCCGACAAACCGAGCTGCAAGCGACAGTGAACCGCACCCACCCGACAAACCGAGCTCCGAGCCACAGTGAACCGCACCCACCCGACAAACCGAGCTCCAAGCGACAGTGAACCGCACCCACCCGACAAACCGAGCTCCGAGCGACAGTGAACCGCACCCACCCGACAAACCGAGCTGCAAGCGACAGTGAACCGCACTGACTCCGCTATCACACAAAGCACCGCGCCCGCCGGGGCCTCTCCGGTAACCCGAGATTCCAGAGCCTGTCTGTGACGTCACGGCACGGGTTCACACCTGCAGCGGCGGGGCAGTGTCGCACGGTGGGAAATGCAGACCTCCAAATGTGCTAATTCAACAGGCAGTGCGCTGTGGAGAACGTGAAAAGGGACTTTGATCTTATATTTATGGATTTGTATTTAAAAAAAGAAATACAGATATTTATAAAAATTAATTTGATAACTTTGAGAATATTAGAAGAAAAAGTAGGTCACCACTTCCTCCTGTTTGAGATGGATTTGTGCGCCGATGTTTCTGTGTGTCTGTCAGCACTGTGCTGCTAGCGTGTAACTCCTGTGGTGTGCATAATGCTGCATTTGCACCGAAAGCCACTGGTCATACAGCATGGAGAAAGCACTCGCACATTCCCGGAGATTGTACAGGTGTCTCTGCATGTCCAGTATAGCAGCAGACAGGGGCAGATCAGCCGCGGTCTGTAGTACTGTGTTACGCAAAATAATTAACGTATATCGTAAAGAAAAATGGCTCCTGGGTAGATCCCTCTGTAGCTTCATCATCGGCGCAGCCCTTGGAACGCAGAGGTCTGCGCACAGCTCCAAGCTGCAAGATTCTCCAGCGGTGTCTAAGCCAGGGTTATGATGCATTTTAACACGTGTGTTTTTAAAGGGGTAGCATTACTGATACAGAATTCAGTCAACTGAAACCGTTCCGCAGATGTGACTCCAATTATTAAACTTAAAGACATCGAAAAAAAAAAAAAATGACAGTCATTCGTCTGTCCCTTACTAAACCCACGCTATGGTCCGATCACCAAGCTAGAGAGTTTGCTTAAGCTCAGAAATTGCTATTGCATTCAAATGTGTTACAAAAATCATTTTTCATAAAAGCAATGTTAAAATAGAAAGCGATTTTAGTTACAGTAATTAAAAAAAATATATATTAAAAACAGAAAGCCAGTATATTTTATTATCTTTATTAAATAATGGAATTTTATATTTCTGCCAGACTGCTTTTGTTGTAGTGAGGTAATAGGGTTTTCAATACAAGACCTTCAGCAAACAGTACAGTCCATATAACAGTGAATCTACACACATTATTATTGAAAAAACCAACTAAACTAACAAAAGAAAGCCAGCAGCCCTTGTCCTCACTGTGGCTCTATTCCCGAAGCACACACACCCCCTTACACTGAGGGGCGTTCCAACCCGGACTCGGCAAGCTGGATTCCTTCTATTAAAGAGATTTAAAGCTGAATCCAATCAGTATTGACATGTCCTTATAACATCAACTGCCAAAATATGAAGTGCTGGATATCAAAAATGCCTTCACACCCAGATTACAGCTGCCAATACCAAGAATGCTCATTCATGACACCAGCATGTTAACTGTTGTGCATATCAGACATACGAACCACTTGGACATCAGTACAGTAATGTTTATAAAGATCAAAAACTGAAATACTTTGTTACATTAAAATGTATATCAAACACTTCAGATCATCTATCAGTGCACACTCAGTTAAGTTTTTCATGAGGCGTGTGCTTCAGCAATTATTACATTGCTGAAATATTAAATGCTTGATATTGAAGTAGCGATAGCTGCAATGGTCTGATTTGATAGCACTGGAGGTGATCACTATCACAAGAGGACTGTTGATGCGATTCCTGATACAGCAGCTTGTGGATTCAGTGCAAGGCGGGTTGCTGCAAGCCACGGGGCTCAGGTTTACACAGCTTGTGGCCAGTGTAAGGAGGCCAGTGCTAGTGCAAGAGCACCACCTAGGAGGTTTTGGTGGTACTTCAGTTTATTAAGCACCCTTTCCAACAAGCTGCATTTAATGGGAATGTTCTGCTGCTCCAAATTACAGAACTCCAAGAGCTTCTTTTACACAGCTTGCCTGGTCTGTGCTGCAACTACCCCAGGCCTCCAGAACAACTCACAAAACCAAAAATACCCCAATATCCAATAATACTGTTTCCCTTTCCAATTCAAAATACTATCAAGAGTTAAAATGATACTATACAATGCAATACACCCCACCAAGTAAAAAGCACAGTGATTGAACATTAACTGAGTTAATTTCAGTGATCTTCTAATGCTGCATTATCCTTGCATTTGAATAATGCAAACATACTGTATAATGCTGTGTCTCCTAGCTACACTGCCTGTGCTGTGCTGTCACGTTGCTTGCTGCTAATTTATGTACCACTGCCAGACTCACCATCTGCATATTCAATTTAAAACAACACAGATCTTCAATAAGTAAAGCTGGCTTGGTTAACACTTACTATATCCCAGTATTATTAACCCAAACAGTCTTGCAGTCAAATAGAATCAGCCTGAGTTACAAATGCATATATATATTTTTTAACATACCTATATAGTTTTAAAAAGCAACCGAACTGACCAGTCAATACATTACATCCTATACCAGACCCTTCTTTCAGCTACCAATGATACTCAGCAAGCTCCCCCAAGGTAAATCCACTCTTGTGAATGGATACTGTAATAGCAGATCGTCCATTTCCTGGCAGGCAGATCTACAGAACACAAAGCCTAGGTTCGTATCTATCTACAGAATACAAACCAGAAAAAAATACTTTCACAAGAAGCCAACATTGAGATTTCCCTCCCCGGTCGTCTCGTGGTCGTCACCACACAGTTACGTCAATCCCTGCTGCCCTGGGCCCGTGTGGCTGCATCTCGTCTGGAAGGGCATCAGCAATGCATTCTGCTCCTCCGATCACCTGCTGCGCTGCAAGCATTTGTCAAGGAATTCAGAGTAGCAAGTCAGGGAGCAGAAATAGCAGAGGACGGGGGCTTCTGTGCCTCCCATGTTGTCCACCAGGATGACGGTGTGGGACACGTGGTGCAGGTTCATGCTGACGGTGGTCTGGATGTAGAAGTTTAGACAAGCGTTTCCACAGTCGCAGGTTTTGGAAACATCCAGGTCTTGGCACAAGTGTGCAGGAATGAGCTGAGGGCTGTACGGTATTCTGTTAAAAGCGAAGAGAGGATACCATTGGAAACACAATCACTAAGCTACTGCCACTTGAGTGACAGCAGCTGGATAAACTAGAAAGCAAATGTGCAAACGCCACCAACCCTATGAAAGAATGTCTCTGTGGAGATACCTACAAGCAGTAGTAGTGGACAATAGCTGTAAACATGTTTTTTTTAAATTTCACTGTTATGCATCTTTAAACAGCTGCGAGTTGTGTGGTACAACCTCTCCTCTTTCTGTATGAATAAAAGAACACACTAATAACTCAGATCCTAAAACACCAGACCATCTTGCTTAGATCTCTTCAAATCTATATTCTAAAGCTGAGGGAACACAAAACCACTTTTTCAGATAGACAAATAGATATGTATCATGTTACAGTGGCTTGAAACCTGGTTCCAGGAGACGGGATACCTAGTCTGAGGCAACTTCGCTGTATCAAACCCCACGTCTTCCCTGGTGTGCCATGCAGTGGCCTGAAACCTCGACCCCTGAAACCAAGTTCCAAGCTTTGTGTTCCCTCTGCTTAAGATCTATATTCAATTTAAGAAAGGCACAAACATACACAATTAAAGAGGAGCCGCGAGGAGCCGCAAGGAGCCCCCCCCCCTAGCAATCCTTTTTTTATGTTCTCGTTAGGAAAGCTGAAATAATCCATGCAATACCAACCTGTAGTTGACTGCTGTCCGTGAAGCCATCTCCAGCAAAGTCAAGGGGAATTTTAACTGAATAGTGTGGTCCAGGGGATTGGGCTGCTTAAAAGGGTTCCCAAAAAGGTCCAGGTTCTCCAGCGACAGCCTGCGGAAGTCGGTGGGCAGGTAGGGCAGCTGGTTGCGGGCTGCGGAGAGGAAGCGCAGTTTACTGAGCTGCCCGATCTTGACCGGCAGACGGAGCATCTCATTGTCGTCCACCTTCAGATGCACGAGTTCCCGGAGCTGGCAGAACTGAATGGGAAGGGCTCGGAGTTTGTTCTGGCCGAGGTCCAGGTACTGCAGGGAGTGCTGCAGAGTGGACTGGCACAGGGCGGTGCTGAAGGTCTCCAGGTGGTTGTTGTGCAGAACGAGCTCGGCGAGGCAGCACAGGTCCCCGATGGTGGCTGGCAGCTTCTTGATGTGGTTGTTGCTCAGGTCCAGCTTCCTCAGTTTCCTCAGGGTCAGCATGCGCATGTCCACCCGGGACAGCCTGCAGTAGGACACCTGCAGCTGCTCCAGGGAGTAGGGGAAGCAGGACGTGAGCGGGTAATCCTTCTTGGAGGTGATGCTCATCTTGCTCTTGGGTTTCTCCACATCGCGGGTCCGGGCGGGAGCCAGAGCAGTCAAGGGTAACGCGTCGACTTCACTCCCTCTGTGAGCCAGCCTGGCAGCAGAGAGGAAGTTCTTCAAGTTGTTGGCATCCGCCTATAAAATGAGAATGAGAGAGAGAGAGAGAGAGAGAGAGAGAGAGAGAGAGTCAGTTTCAAACTAACTTATTCACATACTTCTCTCCTAGCCAGGTGGACGACATTTGCCATACCTGTGTTTCTTTTGACAAGAAAAGGAAGTACATAATTATTAGGAATAAGAAAGGAGGTTGCAACACAAGACACCTTCCCAAAAATACCTGGTACTGCAGAGAGCCAAAAGGTATTGTGTAAAGAAAACGTTTTTCATCCTGCAAGTCATATCACTGCATAAAACATATTGCTGCGTCTGGGAACATCTTAGTCACAGATTATTTCCTGTCCAAACAAGACTGTCACCCATGTGACACATTTTACTATCTGAATGGATCCATTGTTGTTTACTAGTGAAGGAATGAATTTCCAACCTAACCCCCACTAAACAAACGTGAGGCCTCTTAACTATTTGGTTTGAAAACTGGGAACAGGTTAAAGTAATCCAAGACCAAGGAGAACGTAAAAATCAGTAGTGACCTTGTTACTGAACTAGCCATCAGGAAACAGAAAATCGAGATTACTCACTGCAGGCTGCGTAATGCTGCTTCCTTTGAGGGTCAGGCGAAAATCCTGTACGACTCCGATGCCAGCTCAAATGCTTGAATGAGTGTGTGTACGTGAGTGATGTGTGATGTGAGTGTGTACGTGTGTGGGTGTATTCAGACTGCAGAGGAATAACAAGGTTATTGCCTCTAGACCTATTCTTTCACAACTCTTAAATTACACAATCAGACCCCTGGTGTCTTTGGTTCTTCTAGGGAAAGTTCATTCAAAGCACAAAACTGCACTTTCACCCTGTATCCAAGCGATGAGGCTAAAACAGCTGAAACTGCTCTGCAACAGGAGCCTTATTTCAAACCCTGCTTATGACAAACATAACATGTGTGAAATCACTCAAAGGGGCCTCAGGACTCGATGTGGCAATACTAGCCATGTTCACTTCTGACCATACACCCTGCCATAGTGCCACAGTAAATATTTCATTTTCAGACAGCACTCCTAGTCAAAACTCCCCCTGTGAACAAGATGTGCTTTCAGCGTTATGAGGCATGAGCAAGCAGCTCTGATTTCTCACTTGAGAATCACCTCTCCCTTCCATCTGGGAGAATTCTCCTTTTAGATCTCAGTGAAACTGATGTCAGACCAGAAATGCAGACTCCAAACAATGACGAATGGTGGTGAATCTGTGATGCTATGGTCGTCCAGAGTTTTATTAAATAATAATCACAAAACAAAAGGTTTAAACAAAACACACAACTGAAAATAAAGGACACGTTGGCCAAACAAACAAAACGGACAACACTAAACAAGACAGTGGACGAACCCAACAAACAAGTACCGCGCTGCACTTCCAGCACGCTGTAGCACTGATTATTATACTTTTAATCTACTCCTTCTCTCTCCCGTTCTCCACTCACGAACACACAACCCCGAGTGAGTGAAAACACGCAGCTGTACCAAGACGCGATTGCTAATCAATCATTCAATTGATGTCTCAGTACAACTTCATGTGAATTAATAAAGTGCAATTCCCTGTGCTCAAATATTATTTTACCTGCACGTGAAGTGCTGTGCAATCCTCATGCCTAAATACAAATATACATTTTAAACACTTGTACTCGTAACCCATATTTATATCCCATGTATTTTATACATAAACACCAACATTAACACACTACAGACAACAAAAAACACTGATAAACATAAAGGGTCGGGACACTCCGCCACAACGACTAATTTATTTTAAAAAAGCAACATACATAGTGCACTCAAAACAAAACCTTTCCAACTTTCTTGACATTAAGCTATGACAATTCAGGAATTAAACAACCTTCTGAAAAGTATAAAACTATTAAAGAATCTCTTTATATTGAGCATACCTTACTGAGACAGACGTCTACCGCTGGTTCCTTCAGTCTCACTGCTATTAAAGAATCTCTTTATATTGAGCATACCTGACTGAGACAGACGTCTACCGCTGGTTCCTTCAGTCTCACTGCTATTAAAGAATCTCTTTATATTGAGCATACCTTACTGAGACAGACGTCTACCGCTGGTTCCTTCAGTCTCGCTGCTATTAAAGAATCTCTTTATATTGAGCATACCTGACTGAGACAGACGTCTACCGCTGGTTCCTTCAGTCTCACTGCTATTAAAGAATCTCTTTATATTGAGCATACCTGACTGAGACAGACGTCTACCGCTGGTTCCTTCAGTCTCACTGCTATTAAAGAATCTCTTTATATTGAGCATACCTGACTGAGACAGACGTCTACCGCTGGTTCCTTCAGTCTCACTGCTATTAAAGAATCTCTTTATATTGAGCATACCTTACTGAGACAGACGTCTACCGCTGGTTCCTTCAGTCTCGCTGCTATTAAAGAATCTCTTTATATTGAGCATACCTTACTGAGACAGACGTCTACCGCTGGTTCCTTCAGTCTCACTGCTATTAAAGAATCTCTTTATATTGAGCATACCTTACTGAGACAGACGTCTACCGCTGGTTCCTTCAGTCTCACTGCTATTAAAGAATCTCTTTATATTGAGCATACCTTACTGAGACAGACGTCTACCGCTGGTTCCTTCAGTCTCACTGCTATTAAAGAATCTCTTTATATTGAGCATACCTTACTGAGACAGACGTCTACCGCTGGTTCCTTCAGTCTCACTGCTATTAAAGAATCTCTTTATATTGAGCATACCTTACTGAGACAGACGTCTACCGCTGGTTCCTTCAGTCTCACTGCTATTAAAGAATCTCTTTATATTGAGCATACCTTACTGAGACAGACGTCTACCGCTGGTTCCTTCAGTCTCACTGCTATTAAAGAATCTCTTTATATTGAGCATACCTTACTGAGACAGACGTCTACCGCTGGTTCCTTCAGTCTCACTGCTATTAAAGAATCTCTTTATATTGAGCATACCTTACTGAGACAGACGTCTACCGCTGGTTCCTTCAGTCTCACTGCTATTAAAGAATCTCTTTATATTGAGCATACCTTACTGAGACAGACGTCTACCGCTGGTTCCTTCAGTCTCGCTGCTATTAAAGAATCTCTTTATATTGAGCATACCTTACCGAGACAGACGTCTACCGCTGGTTCCTTCAGTCTCGCTGCTATTAAAGAATCTCTTTATATTGAGCATACCTTACCGAGACAGACGTCTACCGCTGGTTCCTTCAGTCTCGCTGCTATTAAAGAATCTCTTTATATTGAGCATACCTTACCGAGACAGACGTCTACCGCTGGTTCCTTCAGTCTCGCTGCTATTAAAGAATCTCTTTATATTGAGCATACCTTACTGAGACAGACGTCTACCGCTGGTTCCTTCAGTCTCACTGCTATTAAAGAATCTCTTTATATTGAGCATACCTTACTGAGACAGACGTCTACCGCTGGTTCCTTCAGTCTTATTGTGGCCTTTCCCTGTTCCACAAATCTGGTGAAAAACTGTTCTATGTTCTCTTTCAGCTGTTTTGGGAAGAAAGCAGAAGTCACTGTCACATCTCTACAGTTTCCATTTCCAGGTCAACCCAGTTTCAGCAGAAACAGGAATGCTGGCAGGAACAGCCTTGATTATGAGCACCACTCCCCCAAACAATTAAGTGTTCGTTCTCAACTCTGATACATGAACATGCTGAGAGTACTGTCACCACAAAGCTATAATACAGCAAGTCCCCTGGACTGTATCACACTACCAGCCTTTAATATCTGGAAACAAAAACATAACAGGAATCAACCCCGACTCTCCTCTTAGTCTGTGTTTGTTTTCTTTGCTCTTGAATTGTTTTCATTTTTCTCCTACAGTAAACAATTAGTTGTTTTGCTGGGAGTGTTGCTAAGTGCTCTTGACAGTACAGTAACAAGCGATTGTTTTGCAGGGAGTGTCGCTATGGTGCAAGTGCTCTTGACAGTACACTGTTGATACACTGGTTGCGTTATGATACTGACTCAACCAAGCCTTGAAGGTCTTAACACAAGCGCAGCAAAAGCAACTAACTTTGTACTTGCAGCCCGCTTTGTCCTTTAAGGTGCAGATCATGAGATATATGTTCTGTATCTTGGTCGTCTTGTCCAGATGTCTCCCGATGGACAGCACTGCTCTCGCTGCCTTGCCTCGATTTCTCATTCCAAAGGTTGGCAGGATCCGATTGATAACTTCCACCTCACACTGAAGCTTCATCGTCAATCTCTGCTCAAATAAAACGAGGTGAGAGTTGGTATAGGGTACATTACAGAAAGGGGAAAAACAACATTGAAAACACTCTGTGTGCGTTCTTCCAGCAGGTCACAGAGACAGGGTTTTGAAACAAGCCGAGTATTGATATTTTCCATTGGCCCTGGGGGAAGCTGAAAGCCACTACAAAAAAATTCTAAAGATTTGCTTCTGCAACTCTAGCATGACAACGCCTCCATCACACCCACTTGTCAATCGCTTCATAAACAGCTGTACAATCGGGTCCGCATTTCTGCAGGAACACACTGGCCCGCGTTGTCCCGACTCAGAGGTTCTGATTGATAAATATAACAATCAACTCCTCGAAACCATACCCCCGACCAGCATTAGATGTTGGTGCAGTCCCACAGTTCAACTTTGTTTTCCTAAGTCACATTGACGCAGCCTGGGTTTGGTTGACTAGTTCATCCATTTCCCGTTAAATTGACAAGTCAAACACAAAAACCCAGCCTTGACGCTTTTTGCAAGATCAGATCTTTGATCACTGGTTTTAGCAGCGAAAATGCGTACATTATGTGCTGTATTTCTGTAGCCACACAGCACACTATCGAACCATTTTTGTCATTATATATATATATATATATATATATATATATATATATATATGAAATTGTCTGTTGCGACTGCAAACAATAACACATTTCTAACACACTAATCATGGCATGTCTTCATCAGTGTAACACGAAGCACATCGTACACAGCTCACAGTGCGTGTTCACATGCAACTCAGACTGTGATGGGTCTGTAAACACACACACTGAAAAACACTGCATCGTACACAGCTCACAGTGCGTGTTCACATGCAACTCAGACTGTGATGGGTCTGTAAACACACACACACTGAAAAACACTGCATCGTACACAGCTCACAGTGCGTGTTCACATGCAACTCAGACTGTGATGGGTCTGTAAACACACACACTGAAAAACACTGCATCGTACACAGCTCACAGTGCGTGTTCACATGCAACTCAGACTGTGATGGGTCTGTAAAACACACACACTGAAAAACACTGCATCGTACACAGCTCACAGTGCGTGTTCACATGCAACTCAGACTGTGATGGGACTGTAAACACACACACTGAAAAACACTGCATCGTACACAGCTCACAGTGCGTGTTCACATGCAACTCAGACTGTGATGGGACTGTAAACACACACACTGAAAAACACTGCATCGTACACAGCTCACAGTGCGTGTTCACATGCAACTCAGACTGTGATGGGACTGTAAAACACACACACTGAAAAACACTGCATCGTACACAGCTCACAGTGCGTGTTCACATGCAACTCAGACTGTGATGGGTCTGTAAACACACACACTGAAAAACACTGCATCGTACACAGCTCACAGTGCGTGTTCACATGCAACTCAGACTGTGATGGGTCTGTAAACACACACACTGAAAAACACTGCATCGTACACAGCTCACAGTGCGTGTTCACATGCAACTCAGACTGTGATGGGTCTGTAAACACACACACTGAAAAACACTGCATCGTACACAGCTCACAGTGCGTGTTCACATGCAACTCAGACTGTGATGGGTCTGTAAAAACACACACACTGAAAAACACTGCATCGTACACAGCTCACAGTGCGTGTTCACATGCAACTCAGACTGTGATGGGACTGTAAACACACACACACTGAAAAACACTGCATCGTACACAGCTCACAGTGCGTGTTCACATGCAACTCAGACTGTGATGGGACTGTAAACACATACACACTGAAAAACACTGCATCGTACACAGCTCACAGTGCGTGTTCACATGCAACTCAGACTGTGATGGGTCTGTAAACACACACACTGAAAAACACTGCATCGTACACAGCTCACAGTGCGTGTTCACATGCAACTCAGACTGTGATGGGTCTGTAAACACACACACTGAAAAACACTGCATCGTACACAGCTCACAGTGCGTGTTCACATGCAACTCAGACTGTGATGGGTCTGTAAACACACACACTGAAAAACACTGCATCGTACACAGCTCACAGTGCGTGTTCACATGCAACTCAGACTGTGATGGGACTGTAAAACACACACACTGAAAAACACTGCATCGTACACAGCTCACAGTGCGTGTTCACATGCAACTCAGACTGTGATGGGTCTGTAAAACACACACACTGAAAAACACTGCATCGTACACAGCTCACAGTGCGTGTTCACATGCAACTCAGACTGTGATGGGACTGTAAACACACACACTGAAAAACACTGCATCGTACACAGCTCACAGTGCGTGTTCACATGCAACTCAGACTGTGATGGGACTGTAAACACACACACTGAAAAACACTGCATCGTACACAGCTCACAGTGCGTGTTCACATGCAACTCAGACTGTGATGGGACTGTAAACACACACACTGAAAAACACTGCATCGTACACAGCTCACAGTGCGTGTTCACATGCAACTCAGACTGTGATGGGTCTGTAAACACACACACTGAAAAACACTGCATCGTACACAGCTCACAGTGCGTGTTCACATGCAACTCAGACTGTGATGGGTCTGTAAACACACACACTGAAAAACACTGCATCGTACACAGCTCACAGTGCGTGTTCACATGCAACTCAGACTGTGATGGGTCTGTAAACACACACACTGAAAAACACTGCATCGTACACAGCTCACAGTGCGTGTTCACATGCAACTCAGACTGTGATGGGTCTGTAAAACACACACACTGAAAAACACTGCATCGTACACAGCTCACAGTGCGTGTTCACATGCAACTCAGACTGTGATGGGTCTGTAAACACACACACTGAAAAACACTGCATCGTACACAGCTCACAGTGCGTGTTCACATGCAACTCAGACTGTGATGGGTCTGTAAAACACACACACTGAAAAACACTGCATCGTACACAGCTCACAGTGCGTGTTCACATGCAACTCAGACTGTGATGGGACTGTAAACACACACACTGAAAAACACTGCATCGTACACAGCTCACAGTGCGTGTTCACATGCAACTCAGACTGTGATGGGACTGTAAAACACACACACTGAAAAACACTGCATCGTACACAGCTCACAGTGCGTGTTCACATGCAACTCAGACTGTGATGGGTCTGTAAAACACACACACTGAAAAACACTGCATCGTACACAGCTCACAGTGCGTGTTCACATGCAACTCAGACTGTGATGGGTCTGTAAACACACACACTGAAAAACACTGCATCGTACACAGCTCACAGTGCGTGTTCACATGCAACTCAGACTGTGATGGGTCTGTAAAACACACACACTGAAAAACACTGCATCGTACACAGCTCACAGTGCGTGTTCACATGCAACTCAGACTGTGATGGGACTGTAAACACATACACACTGAAAAACACTGCATCGTACACAGCTCACAGTGCGTGTTCACATGCAACTCAGACTGTGATGGGTCTGTAAAACACACACACTGAAAAACACTGCATCGTACACAGCTCACAGTGCGTGTTCACATGCAACTCAGACTGTGATGGGTCTGTAAACACATACACACTGAAAAACACTGCATCGTACACAGCTCACAGTGCGTGTTCACATGCAACTCAGACTGTGATGGGACTGTAAACACACACACTGAAAAACACTGCATCGTACACAGCTCACAGTGCGTGTTCACATGCAACTCAGACTGTGATGGGACTGTAAACACATACACACTGAAAAACACTGCATCGTACACAGCTCACAGTGCGTGTTCACATGCAACTCAGACTGTGATGGGTCTGTAAACACACACACTGAAAAACACTGCATCGTACACAGCTCACAGTGCGTGTTCACATGCAACTCAGACTGTGATGGGTCTGTAAACACACACACTGAAAAACACTGCATCGTACACAGCTCACAGTGCGTGTTCACATGCAACTCAGACTGTGATGGGTCTGTAAACACACACACTGAAAAACACTGCATCGTACACAGCTCACAGTGCGTGTTCACATGCAACTCAGACTGTGATGGGTCTGTAAACACACACACTGAAAAACACTGCATCGTACACAGCTCACAGTGCGTGTTCACATGCAACTCAGACTGTGATGGGTCTGTAAACACACACACTGAAAAACACTGCATCGTACACAGCTCACAGTGCGTGTTCACATGCAACTCAGACTGTGATGGGTCTGTAAACACACACACTGAAAAACACTGCATCGTACACAGCTCACAGTGCGTGTTCACATGCAACTCAGACTGTGATGGGTCTGTAAACACACACACTGAAAAACACTGCATCGTACACAGCTCACAGTGCGTGTTCACATGCAACTCAGACTGTGATGGGTCTGTAAACACACACACTGAAAAACACTGCATCGTACACAGCTCACAGTGCGTGTTCACATGCAACTCAGACTGTGATGGGTCTGTAAACACACACACTGAAAAACACTGCATCGTACACAGCTCACAGTGCGTGTTCACATGCAACTCAGACTGTGATGGGACTGTAAACACACACACTGAAAAACACTGCATCGTACACAGCTCACAGTGCGTGTTCACATGCAACTCAGACTGTGATGGGACTGTAAAAACACACACTGAAAAACACTGCATCGTACACAGCTCACAGTGCGTGTTCACATGCAACTCAGACTGTGATGGGTCTGTAAACACACACACACTGAAAAACACTGCATCGTACACAGCTCACAGTGCGTGTTCACATGCAACTCAGACTGTGATGGGACTGTAAACACATACACACTGAAAAACACTGCATCGTACACAGCTCACAGTGCGTGTTCACATGCAACTCAGACTGTGATGGGTCTGTAAACACACACACACTGAAAAACACTGCATCGTACACAGCTCACAGTGCGTGTTCACATGCAACTCAGACTGTGATGGGTCTGTAAACACACACACTGAAAAACACTGCATCGTACACAGCTCACAGTGCGTGTTCACATGCAACTCAGACTGTGATGGGTCTGTAAACACACACACTGAAAAACACTGCATCGTACACAGCTCACAGTGCGTGTTCACATGCAACTCAGACTGTGATGGGTCTGTAAACACACACACTGAAAAACACTGCATCGTACACAGCTCACAGTGCGTGTTCACATGCAACTCAGACTGTGATGGGACTGTAAAACACACACACTGAAAAACACTGCATCGTACACAGCTCACAGTGCGTGTTCACATGCAACTCAGACTGTGATGGGTCTGTAAACACACACACTGAAAAACACTGCATCGTACACAGCTCACAGTGCGTGTTCACATGCAACTCAGACTGTGATGGGTCTGTAAACACACACACTGAAAAACACTGCATCGTACACAGCTCACAGTGCGTGTTCACATGCAACTCAGACTGTGATGGGTCTGTAAACACACACACTGAAAAACACTGCATCGTACACAGCTCACAGTGCGTGTTCACATGCAACTCAGACTGTGATGGGACTGTAAACACACACACTGAAAAACACTGCATCGTACACAGCTCACAGTGCGTGTTCACATGCAACTCAGACTGTGATGGGTCTGTAAACACACACACTGAAAAACACTGCATCGTACACAGCTCACAGTGCGTGTTCACATGCAACTCAGACTGTGATGGGACTGTAAACACATACACACTGAAAAACACTGCATCGTACACAGCTCACAGTGCGTGTTCACATGCAACTCAGACTGTGATGGGACTGTAAAACACACACACTGAAAAACACTGCATCGTACACAGCTCACAGTGCGTGTTCACATGCAACTCAGACTGTGATGGGACTGTAAACACATACACACTGAAAAACACTGCATCGTACACAGCTCACAGTGCGTGTTCACATGCAACTCAGACTGTGATGGGACTGTAAACACATACACACTGAAAAACACTGCATCGTACACAGCTCACAGTGCGTGTTCACATGCAACTCAGACTGTGATGGGACTGTAAACACATACACACTGAAAAACACTGCATCGTACACAGCTCACAGTGCGTGTTCACATGCAACTCAGACTGTGATGGGTCTGTAAACACACACACTGAAAAACACTGCATCGTACACAGCTCACAGTGCGTGTTCACATGCAACTCAGACTGTGATGGGACTGTAAACACACACACTGAAAAACACTGCATCGTACACAGCTCACAGTGCGTGTTCACATGCAACTCAGACTGTGATGGGTCTGTAAACACACACACTGAAAAACACTGCATCGTACACAGCTCACAGTGCGTGTTCACATGCAACTCAGACTGTGATGGGTCTGTAAACACACACACTGAAAAACACTGCATCGTACACAGCTCACAGTGCGTGTTCACATGCAACTCAGACTGTGATGGGTCTGTAAAACACACACACTGAAAAACACTGCATCATGCCAGCACGCAACTCGCAGCTTCGATCTCACCTTTACACTCACCGAAACCCAAGCAGGGGGTACAGAAAGCTATCCAGACAGTTTATTGCACAGAGCGATCACCCACGATTCAAAACACCAACACCCGCCTAAAAACTGGCTCGTCGCCAAGGAAACAATAACCCGCTCCGTGACTGGCCACAGCCCAGCTTGACGCCACCACCGCGAATATAATAATCTGATTGGTGAAAAGTTATAGAACCTAATGATGCAGCAAGGTTAGGTAATTAAAGACAGATCAGTTTGTTTGATTTTGGGTATGCATTAATGTATGTATGTATTTATTTCCATATGTGTATAGAAGATATATATATATATATATATATATATATATATATATATATATATATATATATATATATATATATATATATAAAAGAAAGAAAATATCCCAAACACTTGAAAACCATTTGGAATATCAGCCTGTGAATCGTAGGGAGAAATGTGAAGACAGAGAGGCGCGTCACCTAGTGGTCTGCTGAAAGGCGCACTGAGATCACAGTTCACTGCACAGGCAGGCGCTTCACTTTCTTTACTAGTGAGTTAAGAACCGAGATCAGTTCTTACAGAAGCCTTCCTATTCTGATCTCGGTTACGTTGAATACAGTTGTTTTGTATTTGATCAAAGCTGAACGCGCGTTAATTACAATCTATTTAATATCACACGACAGAGCTGTTCACAACTGATAACTGCTGGATGCAAACAAACCGGACAAGCAACGGGCTCTTCTGTCTGGTAAATTTGATAAATTGCACAAAAGCCTAAACTATGGAGTAATGTACGAAGCCTGCGCTAGTGAATGCCATGTAAGTGTAAACTTGAATTGTGGGACCTGCCGCAGCAAGGAGAGCTGCTACCCGTGTCTTGCTTGAGAGACTACAAATAAAACACACAAAAAACTACAATTCCCATGTCTCGCAGTGCACTGCGGGAGTCTTAAGAGGAAGTGAGTGGGGCTGGCGGTTGAGTAGCGCATGCGTGCGAGTCGGCCTTCCTTTTCGATATCCGAGCGATAGAGACGAGATGGGCCACCAGCAGCTCTACTGGAGTCACCCGCGCAAATACGGCCAGGGCTCCCGCTCCTGGTCAGTTACCCCGTCAATACCGCCGAATGAACCCGCTTTACAGCCCTGCGCTCGAACCCGGGGCAGATATTTAATAAATACCCCGGCTAACACTAACAAAACCCCGGGCCGCGTGGGGAGCAGGAACATGGCGGCGCTTTGCACTGCCAGAGCTGAATCCCTACAGGACGCGTTTCTGTGTTGCTGGACCACTGATGCGATCAGTAGTGCTGAATCTGAAACGCGCCGGTGTTACCCAGCCCACAGCGGGCTGTATGATCCGCGCATTCCCGGGCTGCTTGCTTTAGACTCGGCTTAGCTGGACGGGTGATGGCGGCTGTGTGTGTGCGACAGCCGCATGTCGAGTCCAACTAGAGTAAAGCGTTGAAATTGCACAATAAAAATGTTTGTGGTCGTTTCATGTGGATTTCTTTTTAATTTTTTTTAGCCGAGTGTGCTCAAACAGGCACGGTCTGATCCGCAAGTATGGTCTGAACATGTGCCGGCAGTGCTTCAGACAGTATGCGAAGGACATCGGCTTTGTCAAGGTAAGGGAGGTTCTTTATTAGAAGATGTTTTCTTAGTCTGTAGATGTTTTTACAGTGTGCTTTTTCAGCTGTAATGGGGGTTGCACGCGTGGTTCAAAGTGCTACAGACTCATTCACAAACTTGACATTTTTAAAATGGTACTTGTGTAAGGTTTAGTTCAGTCAGGTTTAACATCACGGACTAGAAAGAAAAAGCAGTTTCGAGTATATTCGCGGCTAAACCCTAAGGATTCCCAGCGAGCGGGTACTGGTACTCCAAGCACGGGAAAGTAAACGCTGTAGTTTATTAAACTCCTGTATTATCATCGCAAAGCGTGTGTTCCTAGCGCTCGGTCTGTTACCAGCACCCCACAGAATGGGGGGAGGAAGAGGGACCTTCCACTCCTCTGTGTGTGTCATTGTTCTCAATGGTCTAATTGAACCAAGGAAACGTTCATCCAGACCCTGAAGCTGTTCATTTTACCTGTTAAACCAGGAGTGGAACAGCCCCCCCAGGACCATGATTGACACCTCTGGCACAGTTATTGAAGCTGATAAATAAGCCCATTTCAGGAGACCCAATATAAGTGGTATTGTTTGTAAAGCGTTGACTTGATGCACAGGAGTGTGTGAGAGTGGGGGAGTGTATCTTGTGTGAGACATGCTGATATTCCGTTTCAAACTCTTAATTTTGCTTCTGAATGTGTCTCTAGTATTTGTTGTATCTGTTTGCATTGTGTATGTGTGTTGGATGTGTACTCATTTTGTTTTTGTTCTCCTGCAGCTTGACTGAATACACAAGGAATGGACTGGATGAGTTGCAGCTCCAGAGAGGCATGGAAATATGGAAAGGATCATCTGTATGACGGACATTTAACACTTTGCGTTCTGTTAATTAAATAAAGCTGTAGCAGTCCAATGATTCGTCCTGTGTGTGTCTGGATGTTTGTGGAGAAATACTGTAACTTACTGACTCGTTAGGTAGGCAAGGAAACAAAGCGATTTCCTCTGAGTGCTTCTTCAGTAGCACTTGTTTTGTCCCCGCATGTGTTTTAGGTGATGCAGATTTTTCAGCAGCACAATAATTGCTGGATGAATCAGCTTTTCTGATAACCATGATCTTAAATTTTTCATAAACTTCTTCATAATCTCTTTGACACTTGACCCCTTTTCAATCCACTCTTTTCCACATGATCTCTGCAGCTAGTTTGATCCAATTTCATTACTGTATACTGTACTCGATAAACTTTTGCAATTGACTTGAGGCGAGTTGTATTTTTCAAATTTTATTTTCATTACACAAACAAAAAAACTTGCCTTATATTTGGGCTAGTGTGTGTTCATGGTGGTTTCCTATAAAACCTCACTGATATATTTATTAAAAAAAAAACAAAACAAGGCACCGCGTCTGGCTTCAGCCCTTTCTCGTTGCTTGCTTCTAAATTCTAAGTCTCCCTCCAGATAATCACTGTCGAAAGTGCATGTCACAAACGACAGTTCTTTCGGTGGATGGATTTGGAGATGAAGTCATCCCTTGTACAAACTGCACCCAGGTGTGAATCTGGCACTGTTTCCCTGGAATGACATGCACCCAATGCCCTGACAGGATGGAGTTCATGTAACCCCCGCACACGCACAAATTCACCATATTATTATTATTATTATTACTATTTTTTATCTCAGAAACCTGTAAGACAGACATGCAGGCCGAGAATAGTTTCCCCTTTGCCACGTGACGCGTGACGCGGGACGTGGTACAGAAAGGTTGTGTTTTTGGAGGTGTGGTCTGTGATCCACATTAATCATATTTTAGTGGCCTATAAAATGTCTTTTTTAGGCGCTCCTGGAAACATGAATTATCTAGGGGGCACAATCTTTTTTTTCAAATAGTGTAAAAGCTGTCATCTAGAGCAAACAGATTGTAATTCTAATGAGACAGTAACCCCTCGGCGTGTTTTTGCAATGCCACTGAATAAGCAGCCGTGGATTTCTTGACACTGGTATTCGTTTAGGTTTCACTTTCTTGTAAAGAACTGCTTTATCCCCTTTAGGTCTGGCTGATTCGGCTCTGGGCTGATTAATCTCTTGACTAAATGTTCAGCTAAATCCATCCGTGAGGTGATGCATCACAGGGTCGAATGGGCTGCCTAATCCGCCAGTCTGTCCAGGAAGGGTGATTTGTGGCAAAGGGGTGGACATTAGCTTTTTAAACGGACCTCCACTTCTGAAACCATAAGAACACAGAGACAATACATTCTGAAGCAGTTTGTGTGTGCTGGGTCTGCAGCAGCAAGCACAGGATCGGATGATGAGCAATCCCAAAAGGGTGACAATGTGAACAGATCCTTCGCTTTCAGTCATTGCTAGAATGCTGCTGGGGTCCAAGGCTGCGTCCAGGCCGCTTGCACAGATTTACAGCTAGGTGGCAGCAGAGTCACATCCCAGAAATAACATTCAGGTGAACGACAGTAACAGGAATGTATTAAGGCAAAGGAAAGGATTTAAATGCTACTATGAGCCATCATTCTTATGTAAAAAAAAAAAAAAAGCTAATAGGTTTGGTTTGCCATTTAATTAGGCTTTCTGAATTCATGATATCTTTAATTCAGTTCCGACCGCTTATGCACAATTCTAAAAACTTTGTAATAGTACAGAGTAAAACATAAATCGTAGAAATGATATATTTTTATATCATCATTGATCGTGTCACATGTTCTTAATGTAATAAGCACAAATAAAGGCTTGCACAAAGCTCAATATATTTTCTATATTTGTGCACATTTCCAGTAATGGTCCACTGACTAGCACAGGATGTTTTATAAGTCAGAGCAAGGAGACTCTGCTGTTGTGTCCCTACCATATGTAAACTTGCATGGTTTAGCTACATCTTACCATGTATTTGCTGGTTTACTTACTTAACCATTTCTATTGCACAGTTACTCTACCTTTTTTTCCCACTCTTAATATTTTTTGTTTTGATTTTTAGATCAAAGATTTTTTTTTCTAATAGTGGTGACGTTGATGGGAATCCTGTCCCCAGTTTAAGGTTCTTGTTAGCCTTGTGAGCTACAAACAGAAAGCACGTCATGCTCTCTAAACGCCACCCAAACATCTCTGCTTGACATGAGCACCTTCTCGATGTCACTCTCCACACTCCTTATCACACACCCTCTTAACCCGGGCCCAAGATGAGCAAGCTGCACTTCCCGAAGCTTTAAGCAGGAATTCAGTGCATCGTTGAGTTTAATCAAGCAGCCCTACTTTGGCACTGATGGGCTTTTTAACGCTCACAGAAACAGGTTGCAAAATAAGCGAGCAGAGTTTGAGTTTAGACATGCAGTGGAGAGTTCAGCAGCCACTCTACTGCACTGCCAGACCCTGCTAAACATGCTGATGAGAGGCTGCCTCTGGGGCTGACGCGGATACAGTGGAGTTATTTTATATAGAGGTTGGCATAGCAATGTGGCAACATGCCTATTTGCTTTCTATTTCCAGCAACTAAATGAAGTCTCTGGGTTTACTGAAATGAAACTTATGTGACTCTAATTTGTTTTTTATATCTATTCCTTTTTGCACATTGTCACTGTGTTAGTGTATCAAAAACACCCCTCAACTCCACTACAGATTCAGGTTCATATTCATTAATACTACTACAGCAAAAGTAGGTATTGCAAAACTATCCCATAGTAAAAGCATTGCAAAATGTAATAAAGCACAGTGAAAGCTTGATAAAGCATGGGTAAGCATTGTAAAGAATAGAGAGAAACGGTAAAGCATAGTAATGCACATGGTAAGAAATAAACCAGGGTAAGCAATGGTGATCACAGACACAACACAATAGAAACAGCAGAGAAAACACAGAACCACTCCGAGTGATCACAACACAACACAATAGAAACACTTTGAGTGATCACAGACACAACACAATAGAAACAAAAGAGAAAACACAGAACCACTCCGAGTGATCACAGACACAACACAATAGAAACAGCAGAGAAAACACAGAACCACTCAGAGTGATCACAGACACAACACAATAGAAACAGCAGAGAAAACACAGAACCACTCAGAGTGATCACAGACACAACACAATAGAAACAGCAGAGAAAACACAGAACCACTCCGAGTGATCACAGACACAACACAATAGAAACAGCAGAGAAAACACAGAACCACTCCGAGTGATCACAGACACAACACAATAGAAACAGCAGAGAAAACACAGAAACACTCAGAGTGATCACAACACAACACAATAGAAACAGCAGAGAAAACACAGAAACACTCAGAGTGATCACAACACAACACAATAGAAACAGCAGAGAAAACACAGAAACACTCAGAGTGATCACAACACAACACAATAGAAACACTGCGAGTGATCACAACACAACACAATAGAAACATTGCGAGTGATCACAACACAACACAATAGAAACACTGCGAGTGATCACAACACAACACAATAGAAACACTGCGAGTGATCACAACACAACACAATAGAAACACTGCGAGTGATCACAACACAACACAATAGAAACACGAACACAACACAATAGAAACACTGCGAGTGATCACAACACAACACAATAGAAACGCTGCGAGTGATCACAGACACAACACAATAGAAACACTGCGAGTGATCACAGACACAACACAATAGAAACACTGCGAGTGATCACAACACAACACAATAGAAACACTGCGAGTGATCACAACACAACACAATAGAAACACTGCGAGTGATCACAACACAACACAATAGAAACACTGCGAGTGATCACAACACAACACAATAGAAACACTGCGAGTGATCACAGACACATAGCTAAACTCTTTTTGTTGTTTAATAGATGTTTTTTATTTAAAAAAATAAATAGGACTGGTTGAAAAGCTTTGACTTTACAGGTGAGAAAACCAGCCGAAACATTTATTAACTTATCTACTTGCCTTTCTTCTAAGTTTCTTCTTGATTTCGTCAATCTGTAACTTTCTCGTTCACACTCCTAACACCATCATGTTTTAAAATAGTATGCATCCCAATGCCAATTTCAATAGACCCGTACATCTGAAACCGAGCTGCACTGAATTAATCAGCCAGATGCTTTCTGCACTGTGGGGGGATGGATTCTGCAGAGTCTGGAAGGCCAGTTGCTTTACGAACCTGACAGACTACCAGAGACATTAAGAAAAGTGCAAACAAGCGTATTGAAACGAAGGAGCTGAAATAACGTGGGCGTGAAAAGCCAGCACATGCATTTCTTGCTGGCAGGATATAAACAGACAGGTAAAGAAAGAGTTAAGCCCTCCTGGCTGTGACCTTTAAAGAATGCTTCTCTCAGGTGCTCAGACTTCATTAGCTGCACCCTCGCTGTTCGCTCTACAATAGCGGGCAGTCTAGTGCCAGGATTCTTCAAGGCGCATTTTCGTTTCCAGCAGTTGTGCAGAAGTACTCTCTCCTACTTTTTGCCAGCTCATAATACACGAAACGAGGAAATAATGATCTCAGAAAAGGGCTAGAGCAGTACTCGTCATCCCACTCTGTATGTTTTCAAAGGTATTCAGATCGATCTGCATTTTCACAAGAGAGTCTCTTGTTAGTATTCAGTCCAGATATTCCCTATCGACAGCCAGTGCACATTAGTTTGAAATCTCCAAACTTGTTAAGCTGAAAGGTGTTTACAAAAAAAAAAAACATCCTCTCACCTTGTCTCCTTGTGTCAGTGGCTGGCTTTCCACAGATGTGATAGCCAGCAAGAAAGGTCGTATTTAATCTAGCCGTGTGTCAATCTAGCCGTGTGTCAATCTAGCCGTGCGTCAATCTAGCCGTGTGTCAATCTAGCCGTGTGTCTATAAGCGTCAATACTGTCATGAGTGATGAAGTTCAGTTTTTGCAGCATGCATTGCCTGCCTTCACAGCCCTGTGTTGGATGCTTTCCTGACTGGCATATATTTCTATATTGAGTAGCTCCCTGATCCGCGCAGCTTCTTCCACTTTTGAACACCATGGAGTGGGATCATAAAGAGGGTTACACGCAGTGACAAGGGTGCTAAACTGAAATACAGGCGCCATCCTTCAGGCATTTATTTTTAGAACAGTATAGCCATATTTATCAGTTAAACTGGTTCCAGCATTCCTTTATATGAGAAGCTCACTGGAACAGGACAAATGAACGATCAGTAGCTGAAGTGACATGCATTCCTGACTACTACCCTGGCGACACTTAAATAATCCACAATCAGCGCGTGTTGAAATCATGGGATTGCTATCCACTTCATTCACAGTCCATTTTCCAATCGGGATGATCAGGCTCTATTCAAGCAGTGTGAATAGAAGATCAAAGTACCTTTGACAAGCTATTCACTTATTGTTAATGTCAGTCTGACAGGACTGTTGTAAAATATTGCATCTAGTTCCTAGCCAGGGTTTGCAGTGTAGAAGAGGTTTGGCAGGGACAGGGCTCAGACCCCCTGTCCCTGAATGAGAATACAGCCTCCCATATGGGCGGAGCACAGAACAAACTGGGATCCTGATGGGTTGGACAATCAGTCAATCAAACGATGAATTCACCAATGAATGAAGCAATTGCTTTGGTTCCTAAGGCTAAGCTGCAGTAAGTTGTTTCAGAGACTGCCACAGTGAATGCAGATTCAGGAAAGACAGAAGCTGAGCCGTGAGAGAGCTGGTCTGTGTCTGTATGAAGAGAGGCAGCCCTCCCTTTTAAAATCCCCCAGGCCCTAAGGAAGTAGTAAAACAAGAAGGCTTTCAAACTTTAAAGCTTCTTGGAGATGTGGCCGTGTTTGGCTGTCCGTGACGGACCGCCTCGATTCCACGTGAATGCCAGCGGCTGCACTGAGGCTCTAAAAGGCTCTTTATCAGGAACATTGCTGTTGTTTCTGATGCTGACTCAGGGCTTGCATTCTCTGCAGCCGAGAGACAGTTTATATAACCAGGGCTTTGCTATTCACAAACTGCAGGGCTGGGGAAGAAATTAACAGGATTTCACATGCTGAGCACAAAACAAAGCGTTCACAAAAAGATATCATAATCTTTGTTTACTGTAAAGAGGATACGCTAAACCAAATAACATCTTACTGGCTTTCTGTCTGTGGGGCATCGTTGCATAGGGTGATACAGAATGGCTTTGCTTTCTAACTAGCATTGCCTGAGTTAGGGTTTGTATTGAATCTGTAATCCTCTTTTGTAAATTCCAGTAATGAAGATAATGTTATGGGCCAGCATTACCCTTCCCATCCTCACCTCCCATTGGCTTTATACACAGAGCTGGATATTATTAGGGTGAATGAATAATGAGAACAGAAAAGAGACACTTGCCACAATTTCATCTTCCAGTATTAACATCTTCAAGTCCATCTTTGCCTTATCTCTCTCGCTGAAGTTAATTTAAACAGCACATGACTCAAAGCAGCTCAGACACACAGGACGAGAGAAGAGATTCCGCCGTTTCCACGGCAGCAGGTAGTACCCTGGTTGAGTACGAGGCCCGGGCTCAAGGTCCCTTCTAGTCTAAGTAGGCTTGTTTATAATGGATTGAGCCCAGCTCATAGTCACCTCAGCACTCATTAGCACAATGGCATTCTCTTTCAGGTGTTAGTGTTAGAAACATCGAGGGACCTGCCTGATCAATGGTTATGCATCCATTGTTAAATGGGATTGCTGTCTTCAGAAACACATTCAGTGTGCAAATACTAAAACATGGGCAAAGAATTCCAAAATGGATGCAAAGCAGGAAGAATGATCTCAAAATGAGCAGACCTTCACCATGTGCCATTGTGCAACAGATATAAACAGGAATTCTATATAGACCAGGTGGTGAATTATATACAGTATATAACATGTTGACAATACAGGACCTCCATGCATTAAGTCTAATTGAAACTAACACTGTGTTGCCTGTTGCTGTCGCAGATGGGTTGTTAAAACTTAATGAGAGTGAACCTAATCTCGTCCTCTAATTGAAAAGAATAGCTGCTCACTGAACCAATGAAATATCAATGATCTGTTGACAAGGGCTCCAGGAGAAGGCTTCATTTCAAGACCAACAAAGAGTGCTCTCTCAAGAGGGTTCTGTTCTGCAAGGACGTCCTGCTCTGATAGGATCCGCGGGGTATGCAAGGGGCCACAGCGGGGGTAATGCAATCTGCAAGTATAAACTTGGATTCAGATTTCACAGCGCTCTCGGGATTGCTAAAGCACCAGCTCTGGGGTGAGAACCCACAGGCCCTGTCAATATTTATATGGTGAAACGTCATCAGGATATCAGAGCTATTGATCTGCCCAGCAGCCCTCATCCTCCTCGTTTCTCTTTATGGGGGGGGGGGGGGGGGGGGGGGGGCTGCTGTGTTACCAGAACATGCTTATGAGGCCACACTCATTATTCTTTATAAAATTGTCTGTGAGAAAATGCATTTAAACCAGTGGTGTGTTTCTTATCTAATTGATTGCACAATTACAGGGTAGCTGTCCCAAGAGAGAAAAGACAGTTTAAATGCGATGTCTCAATATTTAACCCCAGACGGGAAGCAGGGATTTGGAACAATGACAATAATGAGGAATAACAGGAATCAGTTCGGAGCACTATGCACTTGTCTGCATTGATTTTTTCGCGGAGTAAAAACGGAGCTGTGATTAATAGATGTAAGTAAATGAGACACAGGGATGACATTTTGGAGATACACAGGCGTAGCGGGCAGGTAGGAAGGTTCAATCATAATGCAGAGTCACGCATGCTGAACAACAAAAAGAACCAGCTTTGCATGGATTTTGAAATGTGGTGCTTTTACACTGGTGGTTAAAACAATGGTTTTGCCATCTTACAAGTGCAGTGGTATCTCAACATGTGTAGGGCTGTAGAAGCAGCAGGCAGGGCTCCTAGTCCTCTCTACCCATGTGTAGGGCTGTAGAAGCAGCAGGCAGGGCTCCTAGTCCTCTCTACCCATGTGTAGGGCTGTAGAAGCAGCAGGCAGGGCTCCCAGTCCTCTCTACCCATGTGTAGGGCTGTAGAAGCAGCAGGCAGGGCTCCCAGTCCTCTCTACCCATGTGTAGGGCTGTAGAAGCAGCAAGCAGGGCTCCCAGTCCTCTCTACCCATGTGTAGGGCTGTAGAAGCAGCAGGCAGGGCTCCCAGTCCTCTCTACCCATGTGTAGGGCTGTAGAAGCAGCAGGCAGGGCTCCCAGTCCTCTCTACCCATGTGTAGGGCTGTAGAAGCAGCAGGCAGGGCTCCCAGTCCTCTCTACCCATGTGTAGGGCTGTAGAAGCAGCAGGCAGGGCTCCCAGTCCTCTCTACCCATGTGTAGGGCTGTAGAAGCAGCAGGCAGGGCTCCCAGTCCTCTCTACCCATGTGTAGGGCTGTAGAAGCAGCAGGCAGGGCTCCTAGTCCTCTCTACCCATGTGTAGGGCTGTAGAAGCAGCAGGCAGGGCTCCCAGTCCTCTCTACCCATGTGTAGGGCTGTAGAAGCAGCAGGCAGGGCTCCCAGTCCTCTCTACCCATGTGTAGGGCTGTAGAAGCAGCAGGCAGGGCTCCCAGTCCTCTCTACCCATGTGTAGGGCTGTAGAAGCAGCAGGCAGGGCTCCTAGTCCTCTCTACCCATGTGTAGGGCTGTAGAAGCAGCAGGCAGGGCTCCCAGTCCTCTCTACCCATGTGTAGGGCTGTAGAAGCAGCAAGCAGGGCTCCCAGTCCTCTCTACCCATGTGTAGGGCTGTAGAAGCAGCAGGCAGGGCTCCCAGTCCTCTCTACCCATGTGTAGGGCTGTAGAAGCAGCAGACAGGGCTCCCAGTCCTCTCTACCCATGTGTAGGGCTGTAGAAGCAGCAGGCAGGGCTCCTAGTCCTCTCTACCCATGTGTAGGGCTGTAGAAGCAGCAGGCAGGGCTCCCAGTCCTCTCTACCCATGTGTAGGGCTGTAGAAGCAGCAGGCAGGGCTCCTAGTCCTCTCTACCCATGTGTTCTCCTTTATTTATTTATTTTCTTTCTGATCAGATGTCTTCTAAATCTACAAATCTGAAGCATTGCATGTTGCATCACACAACACTGCCTGTGGCCCTTTATACAGATCTTCACGTAGAACCGTTAGCTCAAAATGAATAATGTTTGTTAACAGTTAATAAACTAAAAAAGTTGCCTTTCTAGTGAAGCATGGCTGGCTACGCAATGGTTTATTTCCCCAGATTACTATAAATAGCATAGCTATGAGGTGTTTGTTAAGGATGAATTATGCGATCAGTTTTTATATTTGGTAAGTTTAATCTTCATCACGTTGAAGTTTGGCACTATAATTTGGAGGCCACCCTACACCTTCTGCTTGGAGCTGTCACTTATTGAGAATTCAGCATTGGGCATTGCAACTCCAGCAGGTATAAGGTGAGGGGGTTGCTGTCTGAGAGAAGAGAACAGGAGAACTGTGCTGCTCCCCACTTGCATACACAAGTTTTGTCAATAAATCTTCAGTTTATTTGATAGATTCTAGGTCTGCATGCAATAATAGAATAAATAGCTCTGTGGTTAAGTGGAGTCCGTTCCAATAGAACCGGCGCTCTCTCAAGGCAGATAAAGATGGAATTGGCACACCTGGCTCATTAAATCCAATCTGCATCTGTTCTGTAACACACAGCACAGCCTCTGCTTGTCCTAGATTGTGTAAAAACACAAACATTAACAGAAGGGACAATTTCCATAAAATGATTGGCGGATTAAATGTATTTACTGGCCATATGCAGTCATTATAAAGGTATTTAAGCAAAATGATTTTGCTAATATGATGGGAGTTTTATTATATTGTCTTTCACCTCTTTTTAATAAGATCTACATTATACCAGCGACTGGGTTTGCTTACTGGAGCGCAACGCTCTGAAGGTGCCTTTTGCTGAGTTTCCATCCGCAGACTTGCCAACTGGTAAGATTAAAAAGTCCAGCCCGCCTTGCTCTGTCTGCTTCTCCTGGTTCTGCTCAGAGGCGCAATGGCTCAGCATTGAAAAGCTAACACAGAGTGCAGCCGCCATTTCACTTCCAGCTGTAGCTATCCAACAAAACAGTGATTCTGATTTATTCTGTCATCTGTACAGGGAGCCTGGCTGTGTGCAGACAACTCAGATCAGTGACATGCTCAGCCAGCAGGTGGCAGTGTTTGCAAAGTTTAAATTCAAGGAACCCTCAGTTATATTATCGAACCACTGGTGGATTCTGCCTGCATGCTAGGGACACAAAAGGAAAGTGGGAAGCATTTGGTTCCTCTCGGTAAACTCGTACAGCTGATGTGCTCTGTGGGAATTGCGTGTTGTCTCAGTTTTACAAACGATTCTTTATTTTCACATCACATCACTATTTTTTTTTTTATCACTGTAGGTCGAAGGTCATGTGATGTGCATTAAATCCACGAAGCATCACTGGCTTACAAATTATTTTCTGCAATCCATGCCCTTCAAGCTCGAGTAACGTTGTGTGAATTTAGACCCTGCATTCATTGATTCCAGCTACTCTGCTCCTCTGGAACATTTTCATTTTTTATTTACCTTGCAATTACACAGCAATGGTTAGCAATGCAGCCAGATTTGATCATTATATTAACTACATGAAAAGAACACCCCCACGTCTGTGAAAACAACTGTCTGTTATAAAGACCTGGTTATGAGGCTGCTGTTGTACACTAGAACAGGGGAAATTCACAATGCTGATTGCTCCAGACTGTCATTAGCAACCATTCAAATGAGGAAAGCACCCTTGTTATCACAGTCTCCTATAGTAAAAATAATAGCCAAGTGTAATAAAGTGAAAAAAATACTTTTATACAGGACCTGTTAATGTTGCAAAACTGCAAAAAGTTAAGGAGCAATTTGCCAAAGTCTTTTAAACTAATGTCTTTGTTTACATGGCCCTAACCACTGTATTTCTTACACCCACTAGGGGGCAGTGTTGCAGGGGGACAGGTTAATGGTGACACTCTGATGTAGAGAGCTCTTTTGAGGTCACACTAGGGGGCAGTGTTGCAGGGGGACAGGTTAATGGTGACACTCTGATGTAGAGAGCTCTTTTGAGGTCACACTAGGGGGCGGTGTTGCAGGGGGACAGGTTAATGGTGACACTGATGTAGAGAGCTCTTTTGAGGTCACAGGGAAGTATTAGGCTTTTGAATGTTAAACAGTCACCAGGACGGATGTGATGGCTGAAACATTAAATGATATGCAAAGTAAATGAAAAGAATAATACATGTATATATGCGATGCTATACTGACCAACTCTTCCACACCGTCGTCCCTGCTTACACCAAATCAGCAGCCAGTGAGGGGGCGCTTTCCTGTGTCCCCCTGCATACCCGACTCAATCTGCAGGGTGATTGTTTGTCCGGGATCGTGTGTAAAAGGGCAGGGACAAAATCTGTAATGGCACCGTGTCAAACAATACTGCCCATTGTCAGTGTACACTCACAACAGCAGAACATCACATTTCAGTCGTATCTCTGGAGGACTGAACAGCAATTCTGCAACATTACTATAAAGTTCGGATAAAACTTCAAGGTTTGAGTTCCTGCTGTGATTAATGAAGGGTTAGCAGCAGGATCTCTAGAACAGCATGGTGCAGAGGCATTCTTAAACCTATTCTTCAGAAGGGAATAGTAGTACAGTAAAGCATCTAGAACCAGTCTAACTGGGAGCAGGGGCTGATCTGCTCATCCAATTATCTGGAATGCAACACTGAAATTGTTTATATGAAAACTAATTTCCTTTTATTGTTTCATTTATATTCAGAAAGTAAAGCAGCCTAATAGAATTTGTCTCTCACCATTACATAACTAACTGCGCAGAAACCTTACTGAAGCTATAAATCAGCACAGATGTCCCTCACTGTATTTAGCCCTATAGATCATCTCCAATGCCTTTCCACTTGTGTTGGCGTTATGCTAAACAGTTTACAATTTCATACCGAAAGCTGGTGATGCCATCTTGCCTAACAAACTCTTAATCTAGGTTCTGCGTCAGTAAAACAGCAAAGGCATGTGGTGTGAATTCTCACTGAGACTGCCACCTGCAGTGCGTCGGGCGGACAGTGCCTGCTGGAGGCAGGTGTAACGGGCAGTGTTGTGTGATGCTCTGCCCTTACGGATTCTGTCCCCTGTTGGTGAGATGAGAGGAGGTTAAACGCTCTATATGTTTTGCATAGAGGTTAAGGTGCTCATCTGCGGCTTGTTTCCGGGGCGTGCCAAACCTCCACCCTGTTTTCATTTCAATGGCAAGGGCGCAGAGCACTCATTAGCTTCATGGTTTGCAAGAGGGTTTAAATCTTCATGCTAGGTTTATAATCACATGATATTTGATATTTGCAGTTGCTCTGAACAGTTCCGAGCGCTGTTGCTCAAGCGTGGAGTTTTACAGGTTTTTTTTTTTTTTGTATGACCTGGGACACTTTAAATCAGCATTTAAGTACATTTTTTAACTTTCAGTCAAACAGAACTTTGTGTTCTTTCTGGCTAATCTACTTATTTCTGTTATTCCAGTCTCTTATTATTTCTTCTAGCGGTCAAGAGCATCTGAAAAGCTAAGAGCCTCCCGGGAGACCAGTTTTCTTCGCTGTAACCTATTGCAATCTCAGCAAGTGCCAGTGAATGAGATGGGGAAGGCATTTACGATTTCCATGAATACTCAGTGCTCAGCAAGGAAGCGGCTTTCATCTCTGCAAAGTCTTCTTGCGGTGCATTGTGTTTAGAGAAGACCCTTGTGTTTCAGCGGTCATTAGGGTTTTTTTTTTTTTAATGGATCTTTTCATCAAAACGACTTGTTTAATCATTCAAGAGCCAAGAGGCAGCTTTTAAAATGAAAACAAGAAGAATGGGTGCTTCCAGTGCTGTCATTAATGAACAGCTTCTTCACTGCTCAGTTTTCAGCACTTCTTCAATTACTGTCATTTCTTGTGTTTCTATAACCAGGCTTGCTTTATTTTAAGGGGTGCTTTAACTGAAACCAAGTAGCTTCCGAACAGGTTAACAAGGGATGGGTAACACTTTACATTATGTCTCTAATTACTGTCTCTGTATTTACAGGGTAGTTACTTAGTGAATACATGTGTACCTACACACCATTGCAATGTTACTGCATAGTTACAATGCACTCAATGTGTCAATATGTTTGCACATATTGCATAGCCCTAACCCTTTTCTGATATAATTGTTCAATCACATATATCATGCAAAAAGATTTACATGTTAAGTGCATTGTAACTATGCGTACAACATTGTGTAAATACTCATGTATTTACTATAGCAAGTAACTCATATGTAAATACACAGTAACTAGACACTTCATGGGTTAAACTTGTGTAACTTTTAAAGATGTTACTGTGTAATGTTTTTGCCAGTGAGACCAGGTTTTTATAATATTTTATCGGTTAGTTTATACTTTATATTATCTAATTAATAACTAAACATGAGCAACATTTGCTAGTAAACGTGCAGCACAGATAATAATCCATCAAATAAAGAGATTAACTGCTTCTGCATTTCCTTTTCAAATCATAATAGGAATTAAAAACAAACAAACTGCAGAGTTCAATTCATTTGCATTGCCTGTGTTTATTGAAAGTGTACCACACTGAAGTGGGCAGCATGCAGTGTGCTCTGTGACCCGCACATATCAATAATTAGGCTGAATTCTATCAATCGACAGGGGCACAGAAATCAAACATTATAATGACCGGCCATTCAGTGGCAGCAAGCTTGCAGGTAGAGCCAGCAGCATGATTTTGCACTGAGAGCTGACTGAACAATTACCTCTCAATAGGCAATTATATTGTGGCAGATGAAATGCATCATTCATATCAGTGGCAGTAGATTATGAAATCTAATCAAACAGAATTACCATACATTGAAAAAGGCTGCACAGAACTTGTGGGAGGAGAGAAACAGGTTGTTAATATTGGAAAACGCACCGCTGGGTTTATGGTATTTTATATAAAGGTAAGAGAAGGGACAGGGTGGAAAGCGTTGACAGAGTCTGGTATTTTATATAAAGGTAAGAGAAGGGACAGGGTGGAAAGCGTTTACAGAGTCTGGTATTTTATATAAAGGTAAGAGAAGGGACAGGGTGGAAAGCGTTTACAGAGTCTGGTATTTTATATAAAGGTAAGAGAAGGGACAGGGTGGAAAGCGTTTACAGAGTCTGGTATTTTATATAAAGGTAAGAGAAGGGACAGGGTGGAAAGCGTTTACAGAGTCTGGTATTTTATATAAAGGTAAGAGAAGGGACAGGGTATTTTATATGGAAAGCGTTTACAGAGTCTGGTATTTTATATAAAGGTAAGAGAAGGGACAGGGTGGAAAGCGTTTACAGAGTCTGGTATTTTATATAAAGGTAAGAGAAGGGACAGGGTGGAAAGCGTTTACAGAGTCTGGTATTTTATATAAAGGTAAGAGAAGGGACAGGGTGGAAAGCGTTTACAGAGTCTGGTATTTTATATAAAGATATATTATTGTATAAGTATATATCTCAATATCAGGCCTTGCTATGGCTTTATTGCAACATGTTTATTCAAATACTCTTCACATGACCTCAAAGTCCATTTGTCTTCATTGTAATGCAGAAAGAGGTTTCTGACAGTGGCCAACTGAAATAAGAATGAGTGGATGCTTGAAGCATAGTGGAGAAGCACAGCATGGGAAGTGACCCCTGACTGCACGAGAAATCTCCTGTTAGTTCTGAAGTGTCCCTGTGTAAAAGTGCAACATGGTTTTCAGGGTAACCCTTAACATCAAGTGTCTCTGATTACTGTTTGTTTACATCATAGTTACTTTTTAAATGCATGTGCTCTTACACACAATTACAATGTTATTATGCATAGTGTACATCTTATGTGTGTACATAGTGTACATACATGTGTTCTTACACAATTACAATGTTATACTTAATATGTACATCTTATGGCATGATATATGTAAATACACAGTTGTATCAGAAAAGGGTCAATGTCAGGGTTAGGGTTAGGGTTAGGGTTAAAGTTAGGATAGGATTAGAGTTATATCATGCAAAACGATTTACACATTAAGCAGATTGTAACTGTGAATAATACCATTGTAATGGTGTGTACGTACACATGTATTTACTAAGTAACTGCTTTGTAAATACACAGCAATTAGATACACTTAATGTAAAATGTTACCAACTTAGTTTTACGTACAAAATGGTATTATCTGCTTTGTTTTCTATTACAGTTCCTTTGTGTTCAGTCTGTAAGTGTAGATTTTAATAGAAAAGATTCAATCTGAGATTACGAGACTTCATAAAGTAGCAGTCATGGGATTGAAGATGTATGTACTGTAGAGTAACTATCTTCGCTTCTGAAAATCCAATATCCAACTTCTGAAATCTCTTTTGTCATCTTCCTCCCAGACTGTGTACATTGACATTCCTACCAGGAACAATACAGATTATAATTCCAGGGACTGCATATCTAAACTGGCCCTGTGCAATTGAAACAGACATTAATAAAGTCAGTGCCAGACAGTGCTAGGAAATCCATTTTACACAGAGATGTGTTTTACATGCAAGAGAGATAACAAACCTCCAAGTGAAGGAGTATACAGGAGACCCAAACGCTCTGCTGATAAAAGCAGCCACACAGTGCCTTTATTTTAGACAATAAACAAAAGCGAAGTACAGCTTCAGCCAGCATTGTCTGCCTCAGACTGGCACAGTGTACCAGACACAGGTGCAGGTTCATCTGAACTTTGGTACGCGCATTGAAGCACAGGTGCAACGAACTATATCAGTGTTGGGACTTCATACATTCTAGTGCAAACTTATTCCAGTGGTCTAGGTGCATCAGACCACAACAGAGGTACCAGGAGGCATCAGCTCATGTAGACTTTTGTGTTTTATATATTTGCATATCCAACAGGAACATGAAAACAAAGTTAAGAACCAAAGGATTCTCAGCGCAATAGAAGGGTTTCAGGAGACAGTGATAACATAAGCACTGTTTAGCACGCCTCTGAATAATAGAAGTGTGATAATCAAATGTAATCCCGGCCACACTGGTTGTCCTGCCTGGCACCCAGCTGGTTTTCTTCCCAATCTGATGAGAGTTAGCTGTAATCTATTTTAGTGGCAAAGCACCGGACGCACAAAGCCTTTCTAAACCCCCTTGCCTCCCAGAAGGACCCCTGTTCCAGAAGTCTGGTTTACACGGCGCCCCTGCAGCAGATCAGTGCTGCTGGAAGACCAGCCTGACTTCTCTCTGATAGACTTACTTCTATGGCTTTTTACCAAACATTACCGAAGGGCAATTCTGCAGCTATCAATCTCATTAAATTCCTGTCTAAAAGTTTCTATCAGTAAGCCTGCCCAGTTACTTTGCAGCTTGCCCATGCTTTTTAAATGACTATACTATGCATGTATCAAGGTTTGCCATGTTTTTTTACATGCCTATCTAGTGCTATGCTTTCCCTCTGTTTTTTTACACTCTGCTATGTTTTGACTGTGATCAACTTTTAAAAGGATTGCCCCAACAAAACAATAACACTTCACTTGGTAGAGTTGCATGCTTTTTCACACACAGAGGGCCCATGCCATTATCTGTAGTGTGGGTCCCTCTGGGACTCCTGTTTCAGTTAGATTCTATAAAGAACAATATATATGCTCTTAACGTGCCATGCTTTACCAACGCTAATCGTTCAAATTGAAATGTATCTTTTTAACCAGGTTAGAAGCCTCTCCACATTCCAAGCGGGGCCTGGAGGGTTCATGGGTTTTTACCATGCTCTACAGGGGATTGGTCTGGATTGCCTGTGCTTGACCATTCTTTTACTGTGCTTGACTGCACATTGCTATGCTCTTACCATGGTATATTACACAGCATCTTTGAGTATTTATCTACTGCAAAACATAAGGAAACATACCCGTAGTGTGCAGGTGAAATGTGACCTGCAGTGGCCAAGACTGATAACTGGGAAGCCAGTAAGCCAGGCTCAGCATGTATAGAGGAATGTAATCATCAATTAAGAGTTATCAGGAGCGGCATGCTTTTCCAGCATCAGTCCGCTCTTAACAATCAATGGCATGGCTAGTTTTGACATTGCCATCTATCTGCCACTGCGACAGCTGGTGTGGTTTTGTGAGTATGCTGTTTGAAATGCTCAGTAACTTACAGAAGAAAAAAAATTCAGCGATATATGACACCCTAAATTGCACGGTGCCTTTTAACGGCTGGAAGTAAAAAGTCATCTATCATTCGAGATATTCCTTGTAGAGAAAGCTGTTAGTCACAAGCAAGCACTTCCATCCGAGCTAATGTGCACCTGGGGCTCTGCAGCCTGCCTAAGGGTTTATAAAGCTCTTCATAGCACTTTGTCATAAAAATTGCAACATCTGTGAATCTCGTATGGCAAATAATGCCTGATAAACTGCAGTGAAATGGCAGTGAAGTTGTACAGTACAAACACACACAAAAAACCCCTGCACTGTATCTGAAGATCTGTGTTGATGTGATGGCAAACCGATACACCTGTTATCCCTTTGTGTCCTGTTCCAAACATTGCTACAGTATACATAGACGATAAATCGAGCGTAAAACACAATAAAATCCGGTAGAAGTGAATTAGCTGAATATAAAGTTGCTAGAAATCACGTTCGTGACATCATCTTTACATGTTGAAAGTCATCTGCAGGACCTATGTGGGTTTGTCCAGTATCCTGACCTGGGGTATCAATAGGCAGTGTGTGTGATGGTCTGCCTTTACAGATTCTGTCCCTGTTGTGAGGTGGGATGAGGTTAAAAGCTTCATCAGCTTGAATGTAGACCAGCCCGGCTGTTTTGCACTGTGGTTAAGGTGCTCACTTGCGTTGTTTGTCATTGACTGCTCGCACTCAAGCTCTGCTGTTATATTTCTGGCCACGTCTA